>NW_021703768.1:80665464-80704001 GCF_005190385.1 Monodon monoceros | reverse complement strand
TGTGTGTGTGTGTGTGTGTGTGTGTGTGTGTGTGTGTGTGTGTGTGTTTCTGTGTGTGTTAATGCATTTGGAGTGGCTAAAGATGTAATTGGAGTGGCTAAGACATTTATTTCTCCCAGGACTTAATGAGTTTCCTCACAAATATTCAAGAATCAGCTAAAAGACAAATTATCAAACTGGATATTTGCTACAATTCATTAAAACTCTAGGATTTTGAGATTTTTATAATCTTCATGTTAAAGACAGAAAAAAATGTAGCACTATTTATTTGACCCAAGGCAAGCAATAAGTAAATCCAAAACCTCTAGACCACCTACTTGACCAAGATCAGCTTAACCTGGAAAATCAACTTAGATTTGGTGTGTGTGTGTGTATGTGTGTGTGTGTGTGTGATGGCAAATACCACTTAAAGAAATATGAACAGCAGGCACCTGTTATTAAAGTCAGTCACTGACAGTTCACAGTGCATCTGGCTGACCTCCTCTGAGGGAAACAGCACTGGAAATATGGAAATTCAGTTACGAATCTCCATGGAGCCCTACGAGACCTATAGATGGATACAGAGTAAAGAGGCATATTCCAAATAGGTGACATGTTGATGATACATTCTTTTGAAAGAGACATCAAGAAAAGAAGACCTTTACTAGCTCTGTCTTGGAATGTCAGTGCGGTGTTTCAGGGATTCACTCAATTCCTGATCCTGTTGAATTGTTAACCTTCACTGATCTAAAATTCTTGTTCTAAAACAAGAATAAATAAAAGTTGCCTTTCTTTCGTAAATTCCTCAAGGAGAAACAGACATGAGGTCATAAATTATAGATTATCTGCCTTTTTAAAAATGGGGAAAATGGTACTTTGTACAATAACTGCAATCTGATTACTTTTTATCTTTTCTCCGCACAATATCTCAGAATTATCATACTACAATGAGATTAGGAATTCAGATTCAGAAAACTAATGGAGATCCAGGGGTGATGGAGAAGAGCTGAACACCTTGAGAAAGAATTCACTTTTTTTGATGCATGTCAAAGCTATGGTCTAATGATTGTTAAATATAAGTTAATCCAAAGGTTCCTGATTACTGCTAATGAAAATTGCCAACTGAAATGGAACATGGTTTTGTAAATAATTCCATCGGTTTGAATTAAGGGCCAATGAACCACAATTTGCATCATAAGATGGGGCACTGATACCTAATAACATATAAATATACTTTAATATCATAGAAAAAAAAAAGATGGGGCGCTTAGTGCCTTTTCATGTTTATGGAACAAATCCCTAACCCCATAGGACACATGATATTCTGAATAAGTATATATAGTTATACTTATCCAGTATATGCTTATATCTGGAAAATAAACAATAATGTGGTTTTCAAATAAAAATGTTCTTTAACCCATTCTTCATCTCTGTTCTCACTAAAACAGATAAAGTATGCCTTCTCTATCAAAAGACAAATAGCAGAGAAAATATTTGTGAATCATGTATCACATAAGGGTCTAGTATCTAGGATATTTAAAGAACTCTTAAAATTCAACAGAAAGAAATAATTAAAAAATAACAAAAGACTTCAATAGACATTTCTCCAAAGAACATATACTAATGGCCAATAAAACATAAAAATATGCTCAACATCACTAGTAATTAGGTAAATGAAAATCAAACCACAATGAAATACTACTTCTTACTCACTAGGATGGATATAACTTAGAAAATGAAAAATAACATGTTGGTTAAGATGTGGAGAAATCTGGACTAATAAACTGCTGTTGGGAATGTAAAATGGTTCAGCCACTATGTGAAAAGAGTGGTAGTTCCTTAAAAAGCTTAAACATAGAATATGTGATCCCACAATTCCACTCCTAGGTATATACCCAACAGAACTGAAAACAGGTACTCAAAAAATGAATATATCTAAGTGTCCATAGAAACAATATTTACAATAGCCAAGAGCTGGAAACAACCCAAATGTCCATCAACAGATGAATGCACAGCCAAAAACCAGACACAAAAGGCCACATATTGTGTGATTCCACAAATATATTTTATAACATCTAAAATATATTTTACATATATAAACTATCCAGAATAAGTAAATCTATAGAGTCAGAAAGCAGATTAATTGTTGTCAGGGCCTTTGCGGGGAGAAAGGAATGGGGAGTAACTGAGTGATGTAATATATTTCCTTTTGTGAAGAAAATGTTTTGAAACTAGATAGAGGTGGTAGTTGCACAACACCGTGAATGTACTAAATGCTTCTGAAGTGTTCACTATGATTAATTTTATATTGTGTGAAGTTCACTTAAGTAAAATGCCATACAGCACCCGTGCATGTGCTTTGACTTCACCCCCTTGCTTTCTCAAGAATTATTTCTTAACTTTCTGCATCTTCAACCACTCATTCTCTCATGTTTTGTTTTACTGAGATATAATTTACATACCATAAAATTCAGCCACTGAAGTACACAGTACAATGGTTTTTTATATGCACAGAGTTTTGCAACCATCATCACAATCTAATTTTAGAACATTTCCCCAACCCATTAGCAGGCATTCTTCAACCCTAGACAGCTACTAATCTACTTTCTGTGTCTATGAATTTGTCTATTCTGGACATTCTATATAAATGGAATCATACAATATGTGGCCTTTTGTATCTGGCTTCTTTCCCTTAACAAAAGGTTTCAAGGTTCATCCACACTTAGCAGGTTATTGATACTTTATTCCTTTTATAACTGAAGAGTATTGCATTGCACGCATGCCACATTTTGTTTATCCATTCATCTGTTGATGGACATTTGGGTTGTTTCCACATTTTTGTCTATATAAGTAACGCTGCTGTGAACATTCATGTGTAAGTTTTATGTGTGGATATAAGTTTTTATTTTTCCTGAAGATATACATAGGAGGGGAACTGCTGGATCATAAGGTAACTCTAACATTCTAAGGAACTGTCAAACTCTTTTCTACAATGACTACACCATTTTACATTTCTCAGTTTAATATAATTTACCTTCTTTCTCTGCAATCTAACTTTTGCATTTAAAATCAATTAGTAGAAGATTGTCTTCTACCCTTCCTTCTCAGGGTGGCTCCTTGATTCAATGGGATTGGAGGGAAGTGATAGTATGGCACCAACTAAAGAATGTCACTTGCCACCCAATACTACAAGAATTAAATCATTAGTCACTGCAGTCGCTGACCTTCAACACACCCTGAGAGGAATTCAGAGCAGAATGAGGCACTCTGTATTCTGGGAAAACAGGTAGAACAGCCCTTTAGATAGATATTTTCAGGAGAAATGTTTACAAACCCAAATTCTCGCATCTTCCCATACTTAGAAAAGCACTAAAACCATTAACTTAGGTATCTGTTCCTCGTGACTAGCAGTAACCTTCTACTGACACGTGTACTTGATTGAACGTATTCCCTTTGCCAAAACCACATATATACTGACCTCTCCCCTTACCTCTTCAGAACAGTTCTCAGAGCTCTCTGAGAGGCTGTCTCCTGGGCTATAGTCTAAGACACTGAATAAACTCGACTCATGGCTTTTATTCTTGCTCATGTTTTTTTGTTTGTTTTGTTGTGTGTGTGTTTTTTTTAGTTGACAATGGAAAAGTAAAATAGTAATTAAATTAAGGTATAGAAAAAAATAAAGGTACAATACTTGGCTAAGTAATTCATAAACATAGAAATCTGAACCTGATATATGCAAATATAATCAGAATAATGCTTATTGTGTGCATACATGTACAATTGATCATTTAAAAATTTGTAAGTAACGTCTTAGGAAATGACTATTATACCTTTAATTGGTTGGAGAAAACCTTCAGGCTGAGATAGTAGATGTTTAAATAATAGAAGGCAAAGAGTTTGGCAAGCTTAACAAGCAGTGGTCCAGGAGGAAAGCAAGAAATTTGACTGAGATAATTGAAAGCAAACAACAAAAAGATTAGAAGAAACACAGATTTGGATAAAGAGATTTAAAGTAGAATCTTGGTCCAAATTTGGAAGATGTTTGGAAAGTCACTATACAGTGCAAAAGAGGCAGGTGGCAAGGTTAAAGCAGAGGTCAAACTGATTTAACAGCAGTTTTAAGAAATTACTGGAGTCAGGCAGGACTGAAGCCTGTGAGTGAAAAGATATAAAACCAGGCCAGGTGGAAGATGCTGGCTCTGAGGCTTGGCAGCTGATATGCTGGTTACGAGAATGATTGATCAAAGTCCACGTGATGCTAAAAAGCTGATTGGAAAATGTTTACAGTAGAAAAATGCGGTACGTGGGCCTCTCCCGTTGTGGAGCACAGGCTCAGCGGCCATGGCTCATGGGCCCAGCCGCTCCGCGGCATGTGGGATCTTCCCGGACCAGGGCACGAACCCGTGTCCCCTGCATCCGCAGGCGGACTCTCAACCACTGTGCCACCAGGGAAGCCCCTTGTGTCCATCTTTTATATAGATTGGTGAGAAAAGAATAGAAAGTCAATTTAGATGATTAAAGAAACTCTCTCCTTCCAGCCATCCAGACTGAGTCTGTTGTTTCCAGACACACTTGGTGATAGGAATTACCTGGCAGCAACAAAAAATATCTTTCATTAAACAGAAGGTTTTTCAAAGACCATTCAGTCAAGCAAATGGCCACCTCATTAACCAAACTGGGAAAGATTCCAAATGTTTACAAAATAACCGTATTCAACACTTACAGGCACAGCCCAAGCTTCTTTCATGGGCTTTCTCTCTTTTCAGCTGCATTAAAGCAGCCACCATTTTCCTAGGTAGCATTTTAGTGTACTTTTTTTTTTATTCCAGACAAAGCATGACGGACAGCGTCAAAGAAAATTATGTATTAATTTTTCCTCACCAAAAACAAATAAATAAAAAAAGACATGTTCAGATGCTCCATGCTTCCATTGAGGTTGGGGTATGAATTCCAAGCCATTCATTTAAATGAGTTCACTTCATCCTTTGTTCACCTATGTATGAAAGCTGAACCAGTCAGACTGCAGAAAACATATAATTACAATGTCTATTCTAATTCTAAAAATCCCTTTAAAAGCTTTCTGCAAGTGAAATTATTTCAAAAAGCAACACTATGTTTTTAATTAGTCTCAGATCCTCTCACTTAAAAAAAAAATGTATTACCTGCACTTTAATTGGAAAAAAATGTGGTTGCTTAATATTTTTGCAGCAGTTCAGCATACTAAAATTAGACCAGGCTTAAGGGGAAGGTTTTTGCCTGAGATCCCCCTGCTCTCCACTTAAAACCAACTTTCTGTTTTCTGTACACACCAACCCTTAGGTTCTTAGTGACCTCCAATTTCCTCTTAGCTTTTGGGATGTTAATAATCAGAAGCCATGACCTCATGCTTCAGATGGTTCTTATCCATCCCACCATCAAAATGCACCTGCCCTTGGCTTTAAATTCTTTAGAACTTTTCTCTCTGAAAGTCACCTTAGTCCTCAAATTGATTGATTTATTATGATTGGCTGTTTATCTTATCACCCCTCTAAGAAAATGTCTTTAAATCAGAACAGGGACCTTCTGTTGGTAGTATCTTTGTTCAAAGAAGTAATCCTGACTGTGGGAATGCCAAGCACTGTAGCAGGCCACTCTGGAGATATTCCGAACAAAACATAGGCAACTGCCTTTTTCAACTTAGCATCAGACTGACAGCCTCAGCCTAGTAAATAAATGCACATGGATAACAAATCTTCAAAGAGCAAACCCTAAGAGCTAAGTCACAGGAGTCGTTCATCATAGCATTAGGTAATTCTTGAGCTTTAAGATGATTGACGTGTTTAAACTGGTCTGGATACACACGATGTGTCCCTGAAGTGGTAATAGGGTGAGTGGGAGAGATGGAGGAGGAGATTTTAATGGAAAGCAGTTTTCTCTTTCAAACTTTCCTGTATGTCTTTTAACAACAACAATTTTTTTATGTGTTTTAATTACTGCCATGTTGTACGATTCTACCCTATTCTTTGGGTTTCTCCTAAAATACCAGTGAGGTAAAAACTGTCTTAAGTCACATTGCATAAGGTATTTTTTTATATAAATAATAAAGCCTTTCATAGAAAACTCACTTCAGTATCTTATGACAGTGGAACCTGGAGTCACATAGATCAGTTGAAATCCCACTCAATATGTTAAAACACATTAGTAGATGTAATGGTGTTCAGATTGGTGGGCTCCGTTTTAGTCTTTCTGTTTTAGAGAAAATACAGAGGAATTACTGAATCAGAAATACATGTTACAAAAACAAAACCTATTATATTGTATGACTTTCTGGTCTTCATTGCTAATAAAAAAGCTTTTCTATATTTTGTAATTTAGAATTCCCTAAATTGGGTAATAGAATATGATTTAGAGTTGTTAAACTCTAGTATTAAAATTTGATGTGTGGGGGCTTCCCTGGTGGCACAGTGGTTGAGAGTCCGCCTGCCGATGCAGGGGACGCAGGTTCGTGCCCCGGTCCGGGAGGATCCCACATGCCGTGGAGTGGCTGGGCCCGTAAGCCATGGCCACTGAGCCTGTGCGTCCGGGGCCTGTGCTCTGCGGCAGGAGAGGCCACGGCGGTGGGAGGCCCACGTACCGCAAAAAAAAAAAAAAAAAATTTGATGCCTGTATGAAACTTCTAAGTAGTTTTGGTGAAGGAAATGCTTTGAAATGGTCTGATTTAACTGATTATTTTTTCACATATTGAACATTTGCACTTATGTGAGCTAAACACTGCTAAGTTCTATAGATAAGACAGTGAGCTCCTTTGAACTTTACTATTTAGATAATCAAGAGTTTAATAACAAAGTCTCATGAGTAAAAATATAATTATAATGTATATTTTAGTGCCATGAAGGAAAATTAAAAGGTACTTTGAGAGCATGTCACAAGAGATAGTAATGTAGTCTGGAAGATCAGGAAAGATCTCTGTGAGGAAGTATTATCTGATCAAGTTCTGAAAGATGCTTGGCAGCTACATGGTGAGGTAAAAATCGGAAGGAGAGCACTATGGGAAGAGACCCAAATAGGAAGCGTGTCAGTGAAAGATGATGACGATGACTGGAGAAAATTGTGAAACATGAGGATGAAAATACAGGCAGAAAGCAAATCATGGAGGACCTATTACACCATGCTAGAGATTTTGTGTTTCATCCTAAAGGCACTGCAAAATGATGAAAATGTTTTAATTAGGACATAGCATGAGCACCTATCCATGTTAATACCATCCTGGCCCTAGCAAGGAGAATGGATGGAAATTGAATCAGAGTCAAAGTAGGAAAATTATTTTTTTAATTATTGCATTAGTCCAGAAGAAGGGATTGTAGCTTCAACTTTAATGGCAATCTGAAACACAGACAAGCTTAAGAAATAGTCAAGAGGTAATGTGGACACGATTTAACAAAGGATGAGTAAAAGTTTTAGAAGAAACAATTAGGCTTTTGTCTTGTGCAGCTGGATAGACATGGTGCCATTTGCTGAAATAAAAAACATACAAGCAGAATACAGTTCTGTGTTAACATGGTGAACTCAATTTTGATCATATCGATATTTAAGTTCCTTTGAGATATCCAATAGGAGATGTATTTAAATATATAAATCTGAAGCTTAGAAGATAAATTTGAGCTACCAATATAAACTGGGATAATTTGCATGTAGATGGCAAACAACACAATGAACATGAAGAGAAAAGGATCTAGAATGAATACTAAGAAAAGTATCCAGAGCCTGCACCAAAAGATAAACCAGCAAGGAAGACTGATTAGGAGATTCCATATAAGATTGCTGTGCCTCCTAAGGAACTTTCTGGATGGAGTAAAAGCTGCAAAAATATAAAATAAATGGAGTTAAAACAATAATGTGTGCACTAATAAGGTAGGATGGAAAATTAAGGAAAATGGGTCTTTGTTCAACTCAGTGAGCATCCTTATCTGAGAAGAAAGATGATAGACCCGAAACAAATGGAAATTAAGTTTACCCTCTTGCCATGAATTTGGGTATTCTTAGTGAAGCCATAAAAATTAAAAATTTCTGTGTTACGGTTTTTAGAGGTAAATATTATAGCAGATTGAAACAAATGTAGCAAAGATGTTGCTTGAGCTTAAAGAGACCAACAAAGTCAGGGCATTCCATGCATATTCTGAGGCAGTTGAAAATGTATTTGTTTACATCTTTCTTATCATTTGCTTAATCTTCTATAATCTAAGGACTAATTGTCCCTCAAAATTTCTGGCAGTAGTAAACTCATATGAATTCATGCAAAGTCATCAAGCAAGGTACATTTTCTCTTGGGGATAACCATTTTTGAGTCCACAGTTCTCAATCTTCAAGATGGACCAGAGGCTTTCTAATATACTAAACAATAGTGTAACCATTATACCATAATTCTTTCTGTAGAAATCACTTTACCAATATCTTGGGAATTTTGTCTCTTTTCTGAATTCTATGTTTCCTCACTTTTTTCCAGTTTTACTGAGATATAATTGACATAGCATTTTATTAGTTTTAGGTATAGAACATAATGATTTGATACATGTATAGATTGCAATATGATTACAATCATAAATGTAGTTAACATCCATCACCTCACACAGTTACAACTTTTTCTTGTGATGAGAACTTTTAGAGCTTTCTTAGCAACTTTCAAACTTACAATAGAGTATTGTTAATTATAGTCACCATACTGTACATTACATCCCCCAACCCCAGAATTTGTCTATAAATAAAATTAAAGTTAAAAACACTTAAAGTTATCTATAACTTTAAGTTTGCGCTTTTTTGATCTTTTGCATTTAATTTCTTGATTTACCTTATTATTTTGGCAGAACACCTCATCCAGTATTTTTCTGAAGAAAGGATATATACTATATATATAGTAACATATATAAAAACATATATATATATGTTTTTAAAATATATGTCTGAAGACACATTTACTCTACCCTTGCACTTGACTGATAAGCTACTAAAGCATTCTAAATTGGAAATCACTTTTTCTCAGAACCATGAAGGCATTGCCTCACTATCTTTGAGCTTCCCGTATTGCTGTTGATACAAATACTAATTTCTCTTTTCTTTCCTAAGAGATCTTTTTTTTCTTTTTTAACCATATGGAACATCTAAGAATCTTCATCATCACCAATGTTTTGAGTTTTCCTATTAATGAGTCTTGGTCAAAGTCTTTCTTTGTCCGTAATGCTGGACACTTACTTGGCTCCTGCAATATGAAACAACATGCCCTGAATTCTGGTTAATATTTTTATATCTTTGTTAATTTTACCCCCTCTTTATTCTTTCTTTGAAATTCTTGTTATATGGATATTGGAATTTTTGAACAAATTCTCTGGGGTTTTTTTGTTTTTTACTATTTCCTTTCTTTTTTTTTATTCTATTTTCTGGGAGATTTCTAGAACTTTATATTGCAAACTTTATTCTGACTTCATACGCTATCTAATCTTTTACTTTTCAAGATCACTATCAGGTGACATTAATTATAAGGTTAATTTTTTTCTGTTTTCTTCTGCATTTACACTGTCTGTTCTTCCAGGATGTTTTTCTATTTCTGTGTGTGTGTGTGTGTGTGTGTGTGTGTGTGTGTGTGTGTCTGTGTGTGTGTGTATGTTTGTGTGTATCTTTTACTGTTGAAGCTTTCCCTGATTATTTGGTGACACTTGGCTATCCATTAACAGTTAAGGATGAGGTTGAATGTGAGCCCTCTGTGGCTTAGGTATGACTTGAGGAATGGGTTTCAGTGTAGGGTGCTTGGGGAAGGAGTTCCCTGTTCTGTTAGGGCATCAACAGTTCTCAGTCACCCTTTCTCTTTAACAGTCCATTTCCTCAGAGATAAAACCTGTACTCTACTGCCCAGAAACTATGAAACTGGCTGCCATAGTATTGGGAACAGTAGAAGAAGGCAAATGTTCTTCTCCCTCCTTTGTATGTGGAGTTAATTCCTGTATTCCATATGGCACCCCTGACCTCCATTGTGCTTTCTGTCCAGAACTCCCCCTCGTTCAGCCTCCCCAGCGAGTAATCTTCTTCTGGGTTGGGGAGGAGGACTTATTTGACTATGGATGGTTGTGGGTGGAGTATTCTCATATAGGCCTTCTGCCAATTCCTCTATCTGTAAGACATCCTTTACACTTGCTTTCATTGGTATTTGTTGCCCCCAGTTTTTGAGCCTGTTGTATATTCTGATATACAAACTATCATCAGCTGTTTTAATTTTGTTGATTTGGTCGTCATTTTTATCTTCTTTCCAGTGTCCAAATGTTATTGATATTGCTCCTCCCCAGATTAATATTCTATATTTTTTAATGAATAGCACTTACTTTGAACCAGACATTGTTATAAGTACTTTACAAAAACTGAATTATACTGTACCTGAACCAATCCTATGGGATAGGCATTTTACAGATGAAGAAACTGATACTAAGAAAAGGTTAAGTAAATTGCCCAAGTTCACAACGCTAGTAAATGGAAACCCAGGATTAAAATCTCACTCAGTGGGCTCTGGAATCCAGACTCTTCACCCCTGCTCTAACAGACTCTTAGTGGACGTGATTTAGCTATGCTAAAATTGCTAACAGGCACCCTTTCTCCACATTTATAAACAACAAAAAGGGGCAGACTCTATAAGTTACTCTTAACCTTATGAATTTTTACCCATTTATCCCTTTATTGTTCAATTCCACCATGTTTAATCAGAAATCCAAATTTAATTTAAATTCTTTAAGAATATTTTAAAGATAGGCTACCTTCATATTTAAAATCTGGTGGTACTGCATATAGTTATCATTCAACATGTCAAATCACATCAAAACTAATGAGAAATACTTGACTTCAAATTAATTCATTTGTTTCTGACCTAAAAATTTCTTTGACCTCAGGCTCAACATTAACCTAAAATATTAATTGCCTGTTAAATGAGGTAGTACATTACCACCATACACACAATAGAAAAAGAGGTACAAGATTATCAATAAATTTTGTACTGACCATATCTATACTTACAGATGCTAAAATAATAAAAGGTGACAAGGATAGAAAAAAGCTACTGAAAACAGGTCAAAAGTTGGAATTTGGAATGTTCTAGTCTCAAGGGCAAAGCTGTGGTGGCTGAGGGAGTGGACCTGACTGGGGAAAAGTCCACTAAAGCCTGAAGAAAGGCAGAGTATTGTTAGGCAGCTTCTTCCTTCCTCCGTCAATATTTCAGGACAACCTATAGACTGGGAGAAAATATTTGCAAATGATGTGACTGACAAGGGCTTAATCTCCAAAATATACAAACAGCTCATACAACTCAACAGCAAAAAAAACCAAACAACCCATTTGAAGAATGGGCAGAAGACCTTAATAGACATTTCTCCAAAGAAGACATACAGATGGTCACTAGACATAAGAGAGGCTCAACATCACTAATTAAATTATTAGAGAAAGGTAAATCAAAACTACAATGAGGCACCACCTCACACCAGTCAGAATGGCCATCATTAAATCTCTACAAATAACAAATGCTGGAGAGGGTGTGGAGTAAAGGAAGCCCTCCTACACTGTTGGTGGGAATGTAAGTTGGTACAAACACTATGGAGAACAGTATGGAGGTTCCTTAAAAAACTAAAAACAGAGCTACCATATGACCCAGCAATCCCACTCCTGGACATATACCTGGAGAAAACCATAATTCAAAAAGATACATGCACCCCTAAGTGCATAGCAGCACTATTCACAATAGCCAAGACATGGAAGCAACCTAAATGTCCATCAACAGATGAATGGATAAAGAAAATGTGGTACATATACACAACGGAATATTACTCAGCAATAAAAAAGAACAAAATAATGCCATTTGCAGCAATATGGATGCAACTAGAGATTATCAAAACTAAGTGAAGTAAGTCAGAAAGAGAAAGACAAATACCATATGATATCACTTATATATGGAATCTAAAATATGGCACAAATGAACCTAACAGAAACAAACTCACAGACACAGAAAACAGACTTGTGGGAGCCAAGGCAGGGGGTGGAGGGGAGGGAGAAAGATGGACTGGGCGTTTGGGGTTAGTGGATGCAAACTATTACATTTAGAATGGATAAACAGCAAGGTCCTACTGTAGCACAGAGGGAAATATATCCAATCTCCTGGGATAAACCATAATGGAAAAGATTATAAAAAAGAATGTATATATGTGTATAACTGAGTCACTTTGCAGTACAGCAGAAATTAGCACAACATTGTAAATAAGTATACTTCAATAAAAAAAAAAAATAGAGAGAAAAATACTTCAGGGCTCTGCCTCCCTGCACCAGGAGTCTGGGCAAGGCCCTCTGCTCAGAGCCCCCCTGGGGCAGGGACTCCAGTGAGAACATGGCTTCCTCCCCAGGATCTTCTGGAAAAGGATCACAGAGAATGTAGCTGTTTTCAAAACACACCTGATATTAGTATGAATATCAGACCAGAATATATTTGGAAAGCACACAGAATGGTTTTGAAGAAAAGGTCTTGCCAATAATTTTTAGCATAGATTATATAATCCATTGACTTATTCCACACCAAAATCTAAAGATATTTGTATTATGTCATCACACAAACAGATGCAACTTAAAACATTCGAAAAATAATCATTTGGGATTTTGTCTGGGATTGCATTAAAGTAATTGGGAGAATGAAAAGATTAACAATCTTGAGACTTCTCATTCAGGAATGTGAAAACGAGAAGATATGAATTGGCATGACTTGGTTTCTGTACATTCTTTTCCTGAAAAATTATTTCTTCAACCAAAGCCTAATAGAGTAAGGGAATGGCTTGAAACAGTCTGGAAGTGAATTTGGATAGTGAAGAAATAATAGAAATGGATGTATTAATTGGAGATGATCCTTTTCCACATAACAGAAGAATCAAAATCATTTAGATCAGTAAACAGCCATAAATCTCAATTTCTTAAGACTATTATTAGGTTTTTGCCTGAAGAAATTGAATATTGTTTCTAAGAAGCAGACTTCAGATATCTTGATATAAGTTGAAAGAAAATGGTGTTAATAAAAATCGGTATTCTTAAAAATGTGGAAGTTTCCTTCATGAGAAACTTTTCAATAATGCACATAGCTTAGATTATTATGATACTTTTTGAAGAGAATACAAAAATTTCCACTAGAAAGTGAGTTTTCCCAACTTAATAATATTTTGCAATATTCGCATCAACTTTTTAGATTTATAATGTTCCAGGGAGAATTTAAATTAAGTACATAATATTCCCTAATCCACTTCCCTTCTCTTTTACTATGCCTCTCCCACCCCCCACCCAAGAATTAACCATTAATATAACTCAGTGTTTATTACTTCTATGCATATTTGATAATTACATTTCTGTTGAAAGTTTTTATACTTTATAGAAAATATATATATTCCTCTCTATATTTTTATTCAACAAAACAACTATTGTCCGAATTGCTCTAGTTTGATTATTTTCATTATTGTCCAGTTCAATTGATTGAATACAGCAAAATCTATTGATGCATGCTCAAATTGGTAGATATTTCTATTATTTTAATATATGCATTACTACAAACAATATTGTGATGAACATTCCTACATCTGCCTTTTTGTATACATGGATGTGAAATTCTCCAGGGCAGGGTTTCTCAATCTTGGTGCTATTGACATTTTGGACAGGATAATTCTTTGTCGTTGCAGTCAGAAGTGAGGAACTACCCTGTGCACCGCAGGATATTTAGTAGCATCCCTGGCCTCCACCCATTAGAAGCCAATGGTGGTCCCTATTTTATGATTAACAAAAATGTCTCCAGACATTGCCAACTGTTCCCTGGGAGACAAAATCATCCCTGAATAAAAAACCACTGCTCTAAACTCTACACATTTAAGTCTCATTGCTGTTTTATAGACTATACATATCTTCAGTTTTACTAAATATTGCTAAATTGTCCTACAACATAACTGTAGCAATTTTCTTTGCAGTCAGTAGATGATCCATTAGATCTTTTTTTTTATTTACTAGATTTTTATTATGAAATATTTCTAACAAATAATAGTTATAAAGCAGATGTAAGATGGCAATAAAAATTAACACCATGTATCCTCAACTTGGTTTAAGAAACAGAACATCAAAATATCTTAGAAGCCCACGTGTCCCTATCCTGAAGCTACCCTTCTCTTTCTCACTTCTCTTTCCAGCAGAGCTAACCACTGTCTTGATTTGTTTATTCATTATTCCTTTTCTTCTCACACCACATGTAAGCACACATCTAAATACGATGTTGTTTTTCATGTTTTCATATACTTTTCAGTTTTACACACACGAAATCATATTTCTATAAGTTGGTTGTTTTGTGTTTGTTCAACCCCATGATTTTGGTTCATCATTATAATTTTGAATTTTATCAACACTCATGTAGATAACTGTAATCTATTCACAGGTAAAATATACAATTACAAACCTTTTGTATTATGGTCTCCAGAATACTAATAAAATAAAAATTCAACCTGACTTATCATTTATTTTTTTCAACACTTTTCAATTTTTTAATAAAATAAAAATTCAACCTGACTTATCATTTATTTTTTTCAACACTTTTCAATTTTTTAATACTTTTCAATTTTTTAATTTTTTTTCAACACTTTTCAATTTTTCAATTTTTTAATACTTTCCATGGTTACAAATGTAGATCTCCCATAAGCACAGATTAAGGCACTTCGTAAAAATCAAAGCTGAAAGACAATAGCCAGTGGTGTAAGTAAAAATAAGAATACTTTAAATGTGATCTATAGAACGTACATATACCTTACAAATGCATGTTATATAATTAAAACTATTTAAAATATTGTAAGCATATAGATAAGGATTAGAAGAAACTTCAGAAAAAATTAAAATAGCTAGATTTGTTGAGGAGAAAAAATTTCAGGTAAAGTTATTTTAAAAAAATGTTTCACTGTTACAATGCTGTTTACATAACATTTTAAACTATTCATATCCAAGGGATCTCAAAGGAAAAAGGATGACCCTTGTTGACAGGATAGCATGCACTTCAAGACTTATTATGTGAAGATAAACCATAATTAAGCACATTGTTGTCTCAACATCTTTGGACTTCTCTACCAGGAATTATTATCAGCTCCACAGCTCTTCTTTTTCTATCGAAAATATACAGTTTTTGCATCATTCAGTGAACTTATTTCCTTCTATGTGCCAGGCACTGTGCTAGACATCAGAGACGTATCATAAACAAAGCAGATATACTCCTGACATTAAATAGACATTAAATGAATACTGCACAGCTTCCTTGACCATGGGGGGAATAAAGCCATGTACCATTGGAAGGGAATAAATCTAGAAAAAGTAAGATGCAACCAAACTGATGTATTTATTTTCTTCAGAATGTGTCTTATTTCCTGCAGGAACAAGAGGAATAAATGAGTTAAATATCAGTTTTCAGAGCACAAAGTAATTTGATTCAATTTGAATGTAAGGACAGGGACATTGTTTTGTTTACCACTGTATCCCCAATGCATAGTGCAGAACTTGGAACACAGTAGATGTTTAAAAACTACGTTAAAAGGAGCACTTCCAGGATAATGGAGTAATTAAGGACCTCCAAAAATCAGCTGTCTATAAAAACAGTGATAAAACTGGCAAAAAAAAAGTCATAATTGACTTTTTCAGAAATATGGAAATTAACCAACAATCCCAGGAGTGCTTACTCTAGAAAAGTGCCTAAATCTCAGTAAGAACATGCTCTGTAGAGTTGTAAATTGCACTGTTCCCTTCCCTCTCTCCCCAGCCCCATAGATCCTCAAAAAGCAGCAGCAGCCTTGGAATCACAGTAGATGTGAAAAATGGCATTCTAGAAGCAAATGGAGGGGACAAAATGGGCTAAAAGTTCTTGCCCTAAAAATCCCATCCACAGAGAATTATCTTTTTTGACCTGGCTGGAAACATTTTGGAAAAGCTCCACTCATAGGGCTTGTCATCATTTGACCAGACTCAGGGCTTACTCAGTGAGGAAAAGTCCAGTCACAAGGCATTTGTGGAAAACAATCAATAAACACCATTTCATACCACAGCTAATGAGGCAGCAAAACTAACTGGGGCAAACAAGAGGTTGCCCCCCCCCCAAAAAAAATAGAAGACCACATAAATGTGCAGGGCAGTGAACATACATAAGAAAGACCAGAAAAGGCTGTAATCTCTGACCACTGACTGACATTGAGGGTCTGTGAAAGCAGAAATTGCAAGCTAAGGCACGGCTTACTAGCGCACTGGGCTTCAGAGTCTCTGGATCTTCCATAGATTTGACAGATTGTACTGGCTCAGGCTTCAACTCACTGCTTATGGAGCAGCTTTCTGTTCACTATGGCAAGAAAGGCAAGCTGGAGTTTGCCGTCTCTTCAGCCCCCCAACTGTCTGCAGCAGTTGTAGATCATCGTATAACTCCATATTGACCAACCACACCATCCAGGAGCATTTGATTATCGCTACATGGTAGACAAGGAGGCCATCTTTGATATCTGCCACTGCAACCTAGACACAGCATCCTACCTACACAAAATTCAGCTGGCTCATTAGCCAGACTGTGTCCTTCATCACTGCCTCCCTGCATTTTGATGGTGCCCTCAAAGTGGACCTCGAGAAGTTCCAGACCAATCTGGTACCCTACTCCCACATCCACTTTTACCGGGTGACCTACTCATCCACTGTCTCAGCTGAGAAGGCTTGCCACAAGCAGCTCTCAGTGGCACTGAAGCATGCACCAGCACACCCACAAAGACTTTCAGCAAAGGAGAAGCGACTTATTGATTCAATCTATTTAAGGAGATCTCTGTCCAATCGTTAGGAAACACAAAGTTAACTTAGCAGACTGTGGTGTCCACACATGACAAAGAACACAAACTTTAGGAACTTAGTCCAGGCAATTCACTAAACAAAGAGCAATAATAACAAGTAGCAGCAATCAGAAAACTCTGGAGTTCTGTTATTTTAAATGTCCAGTTTTCAAAACAACAAAATTACAAGACACACACAAACAGGAAAATGTGGCTCATACACAGGAAAAACTGCAGTCAATAGAAACTGTCCCTGAATAAGCCCAGATGTGGACTAGACAGGCAAAAACTTTAAATTAGCTATCGTAAATAGATTCAAAAGTAAGTATATTCCAAATATATTCAAAAGTAAAGAAAAATATGTATAAAGAATTAAAGGAAAGTATGAGAAAAATATCATGAATTAGTATCAATTAAGAGTAGGAAGTATGTTAAAGAACAAAATAGAAATTCTGATGGCAAAAGTACAATTAATATAATACAAAGTTTAGTAAAAAAGCTTGAGTTGCACAAAAAAAGAATTAATTTAAAACTGGGTCAACTGAGATTATCCAGTCTAAAGAGAAAAAGAATGAAGACAAATTACCAGAGCCTAAGACTAGTGGTAAACCGTCAAGCATACCAACATAGACATAATGGGAATTCCAAAATGCGAGGGGAGGAAGAAAGGGACAGAAAGAATTATTTAAGAAATAATGACCAAAACTTCCCAAATATGATTCAAATTAATCTACACACTTAAGAAGTTCAATGCACTCCAATTAGGATAACCTTAGAGAGATCCAAACCTAGGCACATGATAATTAAACTATTAAAAGACAAAGACAAAAGAAGAGAATCTTGAAAGCATCAAGAGAAATGTGACTCCACACATAAAAAGGATTCTCGGTAATATTAGCACCTATTCAAAGACACAAAATAGGTTGAAAGTAAAATGATAAAAAAAGATACTCTTTGCAAACAGTAACCAAAAGAGAACTGAATACTAATATTATGCAAAATAGACCTGAAGACTAAGAGGTTTTTTGCAATAAAAAGAACATTTTATAATGATAGAAGTCCCATCAGGAGCATAACAATTATAAAAATGTGTTTTGGGGACTTCCCTAGTGGTTCAGTGGTTGAGAATCCGTCTTGCAATGTGGGAGATGCCGGTTTGATCCCTGATCAGGGAGCTAAGATCCCATATGCCGCAGGGCAACCTGCACCACAACTGATGAGTCCAGGTGCTCTGGAGCCTGCACTACAACTAGAGAGAAGGCCGTGCGCCACAACAAAAGATCCTGCATGCAGCAACTAAGACCCGATGCATCCCAAACGTAAATATTTTTTTAAAATTTGCTTATATATATGTGTATATATATATATATATATATATTTTTTTTTTTTTTTTTGAAGTACACGGTCCTCTCACTGTTGTGTCCTGTCCCACTGTGGAGCACAAGCTCTGGACACGCAGGCTCAGTGGCCATGGCTCACGGGCCTAGTCACTCCAAGGCATGTGGGATCTTCCCGGACCAGGGCACGAACCC
Source organism: Monodon monoceros (assembly GCF_005190385.1). Lineage (NCBI taxonomy): Eukaryota > Metazoa > Chordata > Mammalia > Artiodactyla > Monodontidae > Monodon > Monodon monoceros. The sequence continues at coordinate 80,685,634 of NW_021703768.1, read as the reverse complement.
GTGTCCCCTGCATCGGCAGGCGGACTCTCAACCACTGCGCCACCAGGGAAGCCCTGCTATTATATTTTTATAAAATATAGCAGCACACTTTTGATAATAGAACCAAATACATAAGCAAAATCTGACAGATTTGAAGGGAGAAATAAAAAATTAATAATAGAGGCTTCAAAATTCTATCTACAATAATAAAAAGAACTACATAGAAGATCAGCATGGAAATAGAACACTTGAACAACATTAAGAACCAATTAGACTTAATACACATCTAGAGAACACTCCACCTTAAAAAAACAAAAAAAAACCCAAAAAATACACATTCTTCTCCTCGAGTGCACATGGACTGTCCTGCAGAATAGGTCATAAAACAAACTTAAATATAAAAGGTTCAAATCATAAACAGTATGTTCTCCAAACCACAACATAATTATAACAAAATCAATAATAGAAGAAATTTGAGAAATTCCATGAATATATGGAAATTAAACAATGTATTCCCAGAAAACACAATGGATCAAAAATAATCAGAAAAGAAATTAGAAAAATATTTTGAAATTAAAATGAAAATACGACACACCAAAACCTACTGGATGCAGCTAAATCTATGTTAACACGTCCAGCTGTAAATGCCTATATTAAAAAAGAAGATCTCAAATCCCTGATCTTCCATGTTAGAAAACTAAACAAAAAAGGAAAACCAAACCCAAAGTAAGAAGAAGGAAATAATTGAGATTAGAACAGAAATAAATGAAATTTTAAAAAACCAGGAAAATCAATGGAGATAATCAAGGAAAAAAAGTGAAACAACCTATCTGATGTCAAAACTTACTACAAAGTTACAGTCATCAAGACAGTATAAGTCAAAAAGAGAAAAACAAATACTGTCAGCTAACACATATATATGGAATCTAAAAGAAAAAACAAAGTGGTCATGAAGAACCTAGGGACAAGACGGGAATAAAGATGAAGACCTACTAGAGAAAGGACTTGAGGATATGGGAAGGAGGAAGGGTAAGCTGGGACAAAGTGAGAGAGTGGCATGAACATATATACACTACCAAACGTAAAATAGATAGCTAGTGGGAAGCAGCCGCATAGCACATGGAGATCAGCTCGGTGCTTTGTGACCACCTAGATGGGTGGGATAGGGAGGGTGGGAGGGAGGGAGACGCAAGAGGGAAGAGGTATGGGGACATATGTATATGTATAACTGACTCACTTTGTTATAAAGCAGAAACCAATACACCATTGTAAAGCAACTATACTCCAATAAAAAATAAAATTAAATTAAAATTTTTCAAAAAAGTATATTGTATTCACATATAAATAAATATACAGACCAATGGGATAGAATTGAGAATCCAGAGCCCTTATACTTATGGTAAATTGATTGTCAAGGTTGCCAAATCAATTAAATAAAGGAAAGAATAGTCTTTAACAAACAGTGTTGGAACAAAGAAATATTCACATGTACAAGAATAAAGGTGGACCCCTATTTCACACCATATATACACATTAACTAAAAGTGGTTCATAGACCTAAACATAAAAGCTTGAACTATAAAATTCTTAGAAAAAAACAAGTAAATCTTTGTGACTGTGACTAATCTTCAGAGACACTTACTGTCATCTTTTTTTTTAACATCTTTATTGTAGTATAATAAAGATATACAGAATGCCAACAAACAGATGAAAGAATGCTCAACATAATTAATCATTAGAGAAATGCAAATCAAAACTACAATGAGATATCAACTCACACCAGTCAGAATGGCCACCATCAAAAATCTACAAACAATCAATGTTGGAGAGGGTGTAGATAAAAGGGAAACTTCTTGCACTGTTGGTGGGAAAGTAAATTGATATAGCCACTATGGAGAACAGTGTGAAGGTTCCTTAAAAAAGTAAATATAGAATTACCATACAACACAGCAATCCCACTACTGGTCATATACCCTGAGAAAACTATAATTCAGAAAGAGTCAGGTACCAAAATGTTCTTTGCACCTCTATTTACATTAGCCAGGACATGGAAGCAACCTAAGCGTCCAACAAGAGATGAATGGATAAAGAAGATGTGGTACATATATACAATGGAATTTTACTCAGCCATAAAAAGAAAGGAAATTGAGTTATTTGAAGTGAGGTGGGTGGACCTAGAGTCGGTCATACACAGTGAAGTACATCAGAAAGAGAAAAACAAATACCATATGCTAACACATATATATGGAATTTAAATATACACACACACACACACACACACACACACACACACACACACATATGTCTTTTTCGGTCTTCTGCCCATTTTTGGATCGGGTGGTTTGTTTTTTTGATATTGAGCAGCATGAGCTGCTTGTAAATTTTAGAGATTAATCTTTTGTCAGTTGCTTCATTTGCAAATATTTTCTCCCATTCTGAGGTTGCCTTTTGTCTTATTTATGGTTTCCTTTGCTGTGCAAAAGCTTTGTTTATTTTTGTTTTTATTTCCCTTAATCTAGGAGGTGGGTCTAAAAGTATCTTGCTGTGATTTATGTCATAGAGTGTTCTGCCTATGTTTTCCTCTAAGAGTTTGATATTTTCTGGCCTTACATTTAGGTCTTTAATCCATTTTGAGCTTATTTTTCTGTATGGTGTTAGGGAGTGTTCTAATTTCATTCTTTTACATGTAGCTGTCCAGTTTTCCTAGCACCATTTATTGAAGACGCTGTCTTTTCTCCTGATACAGATTGCATTGAATCTGTAGATTGTTTTGGGTAGTATAGTCATTTTCACAATGTTAATTCTTCCAATCCAAGAACATGGTATATCTCTCCATCTGTTGGTGTCATCTTTAATTTCTTTCATCAGTGCCTTATAATTTTCTGCATACAGGTCTTTTGTCTCCTTAGGTAGATTTATTCCTAGATATTTATTCTTTTTGTTGCAATGATAAATGGTAGTGTTTTCTTAATTTCACTATCAGAATTTTCATCATTAGTGTAAAGGAATGCAAGTCATTACTGTACATTAATTTTGTATCCTGCTACTTTACCAAATGCATTGATTAGCTCTAGTAGTTTTCTGGTAGCATCTTTAGGATTTTCTATGTATAGTATCATGTCATCTGCAAACAGTGACAGCTTTACTTCTTTTTTGATTTGGATTCCTTTTATTTCTTTTTCTTCTCTGATTGCTGTGGCTAAAACTTCCAAAACTATGTTGAATAATAGCAGTGAAAGTGAGCAACCTTTTCTTCTTCCTGATCTTAGTGGAAATGGTTTCAGTTTTTCACCATTGAGGATTATGTTGGCTGTGGGTTTATCATATATGGCCTTTATTCTGTTGAGGATAGTTCCCTCTGCCTACTTTCTGGAGGGGTTTTATCATAAATGAGTGTTGAATTTTGTCAAAAGCTTTCTCTGCATCTATTGAGATAATCATATGGTTTTTCTCCTTCAATTTGTTAAGATGGTGTATCACACTGATTGATTTGCATATATTGAAGAATCTTTGCAAGCCTGCGATAAACCCCACTTGATCATAGTGTATGATCCTTTAAATGTGCTGTTGATTCTGTTTGCTAGTATTTTGTTGAAGATTTTTGCATCTATGTTCATCATTGATATTGGCCTGTAGTTTTCTTTCTTTGTGACATCTTTGTCTGCTTTTGGTATCAGGGTGATGGTGGCCTCGTAGAATGAGTTTGGGAGTTTTACCCCCTCTGCTATATTTTGGAAGAGTTTGAGAAGGATAGGTGTTAGCTCTTCTCTAAATGTTTGATAGAATTCACCTGTGAAGCCATCTGGTCCTGGGCTTTTGTTTGTTGGACAATTTTAATCACAGTTTCAATTTCAGTGCTTGTGATTGGTCTGTTCATATTTTCTATTTCTTCCTGGTTTAGTCTCAGAAGGTTGTGCTTCTCTAAGAATTTGTCCATTTTTTTTCAGGTTGTCCATTTTATTGGCATATAGGTGCTTACAGTAATCTCTCATGATCTTTTGTATTTCTGCAGTGTCAGTTGTTACTTCTCCTTTTTCATTTCTAATTCTATTGATTTAAGCCTTCTCCTTTTTTTTCTTGATGAGTCTGGCTAATGATTTATCAATTTTGTTTATTTTCTCAAAGATCTAGCTTTTAGTTTTATTGATCTTCGCTATAATTTTCTTCATTTCTTTTTCATTTATTTCTGATCTGATTTTTATGATTTCTTTCCTTTGCTAACTTTGGAGTTTTTTTGTTCTTCTTTCTCTAATTGCTTTAGGTGTATGATTAGGTTGTTTATTTGATATGTTTCTTGCTTCTTAAGGTAGGATTGTATTGCTATAAACTTCCCTCTTAGAACTGTTTTTGCTGCATCCCATAGGTTTTGGGTCTTCGTGTTTTCATTGTCTTTTTTTTCTAGGTATTTTTTGATTTCCTCTTTGAGTTCTTCAGTGGTCTCTTGGTTATTAAGTAGTGTATTGCTTAGTCTTCATGAGTTTGTATTTTTTACAGTTTTTCCTGTATTTGATATCCAGTCTCATAGCATTGTGGTCAGAAAAGATACTTGATAAGATTTCAATTTTCTTAAGTTTACCAAGGCTTGATTTGTGACCCAAGTTATGATCTATCCTGGAGAGTGTTCCATAAGCACTCGAGAAGAATGTGTATTCTGTTGTTTCTGGATGGAATACCCTATAAATATCAGTTAAGTTGATCTTGTTTAATGTATCATTTAAAGCTTGTGTTTTCTTATTTATTTTCATTTTGGATGATCTGTCCATTGGTGAAAGTGGTGTGTTAAAGTTATGGCTGTTAGTATTTGCCTTATGTATTGAGGTGCTCCTATGTTGGCTGCATAAATATTTACAATTGTTATATCTTCTTCTTGGATTGATCCGTTGATCATTATGTAGTGTCCTTCTTTGCCTCTTGTAATAGTCTCTGTTTGAAAGTCTATTTTGTCTGATATGAGAATTGCTTCTCCAGGTTTCGTTTGATTTCCATTTGCATGGAATATCTTTTTCCATCCCCTCACTTTCAGTCTTCATGTGTCCCTAGGTATGAAGTGGATCTCTTGTAGACAGCATGTATATGGGTCTTGTTTTTTATCCATTCAGCCAGTCTATGTATTTTGGTTGGAGCATTTAATCCATTTACATTGAAGGTAATTATCGATATGTATGTTCCTATTACCATTTTCTTAATTGTTTGGGGGTTTTTATTGTAGGTGTTTTCCTTCTCTTGTGTTTCCTGCCTAGAGAAGTTCCTTTAGCATTTGTTGTAAAGCTGGTTTGGTGGTGGGGAACTCTCTTAGATTTTGCTTGCCTGTTACGGTTTTAATTTGTCCCTCAAATCTGCATGAGAACCTTGCTGGGTAGAGTAATCTTGGTTGTAGGTTTTTCTCCTCCATCATTTTAAATATGTCCTGCCACTCCCTTCTGGCTTGTAGAGTTTCTACTGAAAGATCAGCTGTTAATCTTATGGGGATTCCCTCATGTGTTATTTGTTGTTTTTCCCTTGCTGCTTTTAACGTTTTCTTTGTATTTAATTTTTGATAGTTTGATTAATATGTGTCCTGGCATATCTCTCCTTGGATTTATCCTGTATGGGACTCTGTGCTTCCTGGACTTGATTAACTATTTCCTTTCCCATATTAGGGAAGTTTTCAACTGTAATCTCTCCACATATTTTCTCAGTCCCTTTCTTTTTCTCTTCTTCTTCTGGGACCCCTGTAATTCAAATGTTCTTGCATTTAGTGTTGTGCCAGAGGTCTCTGAGACTGTCCTCAATTCTTTTTATTCTTTTTTCTTTATTCTGCTCTGCAGTAGTTATTTCTAATATTTTATCTTCCAGGTCATGTATCCATTCTTCTACCTTAGTTATTCTGCTATTTATCCCTTCCAGAGAATTTTTAATTTCATTTATTGTGCTGTTCATCACTGTTTGTTTCCTCTTTAGTTCCTCTAGGTCCTTGTTAAATGTTTCTTGCATTTTCTCCATTCTATTTCCAAGATTTTGGATCATCTTTACTATCATTATTCTGAATTCTTTTTCAGGTAGACTGCCTATTTCCTCTTCATTTTTTAGGTCTGGTGGATTTTTGTCTTGTTCCTTCATCTGTTGTGTGTTTGTTTATCTTCTCATTTTGCTTAACTTACTGTGTTTGCGGTCTCCTTTTCACAGGCTGCAGGTTTGTAGTTCCCGTTGTTTTTGGTGTCTGTCTCCAGTGGCTATGTTGCTTCAGTGGGGTGTGTAGGCTTCCTGGTGGAGGGGATTAGTGCCTGTGCTCTGTTGGATGAGGCTGGATCTTGTGTTTCTGGTGGGCAGGTCCACATCCGGTGGTGTGTTTTGGGGGTGTCTGTGGCCTTTTTATGATTTTAGGCAGCCTATCTGCTAATGGATGGGGTTGTGTTCCTGTCTTGCTCGTTGTTTGGCATAGGGTGTTTAGCACTGTAGCTTGCTGGTCGTTGAGTGGAGCTGGGTCTTGGCATTGAGATGAACATCTCTGGGAGATTTTTGTCATTTGATATTATGTGCAGCTGAGAGGTCTCTTGTGGACTAGTTTCCTGGACTTGGCTCTCCCACCTCAGAGGCACAGCCCTGATGCCTGGCTGGAGCACTAACAGCCTGTCATCCACACAGACATGTGGCTGTACGTAGGAGGCCTCAGTTCCTTGCCACATGGATCTCTCTTAGGGTTGTTTGGGTGTCCTCATGATATGGCAGCTGGCTTACCCCAGGATGAGTGATCCGGCCCGTGGTCCCCAGGACTGTCACAGCTTCTGCTGCGGGGGCCCCTCCAGAGCCAGCAGCCTCAGTGAGGCCACCCTCCCCTCGAGCTCCGGGGCAGTTCAGTGACAGTGGAGGGAAGAGACCCCGAGCCAGGAGTTCTCTTACTGTCATCTTACTAAGTTTTCAGTTACTTGCCCAAGACATCAAGCTAATTAGTTATATAATTAAAGGCAAAAACTCCAAAGCTTAAGATCTTTCAATTGGAGCACACTGCCTTCAAAGGGATTTAAAAAAAAAAAAAGGCAAAAGATCTTTTACTAGAGTCGAGCATGGTTAAAATAAAGCATCACTATTTAAACTTAAATCACTTGACATTGTTTAATTTTTGAGGAAAAATAAATTGTCATTTACCTTCAACCTTTTAATTTGATAATTGGTGCCTCATCTCTATTATTCCTTTCTTCTACACATTTCTGTCTCCTGATATGCTAAATTTCTGACCATTATTTCTTCATTATAGCTTTGCATGTGTGATTCTTTGCTTAGAATGGCTCTGCTGTTTCCTTCAACTTCAGAAATACTATTTATCCTTCTTGATGTAGTTTGTGGGTTACCTCTCTGGGAAATAGTTTCTCTTCCTTAGTCAGAAAGAAGTAGACCCTACTGTCTATTTCCACAGTACTTTCTGTAGCCCTGGTTTCCCTTCGTATTAACATTGCTTATTTACCCCTCTCCTCTACAGTGACCATGTGGAGCATATGGCTTGACCTTATAATACGTTTTACCTGTCAGTGTCTAGTATATAGCAGCAATACAATAACATTTTGTTGAAAGCAAAAACAATCCCATATTTACTAAATTTAGTAAGAATACCGCAGCATTTTAAAAAGCTATTTCCCAGCATATGGCTACCTCAGATTGCATACATTCAACGTGGAGGAGAATACAAGGACAGAGTCTGTTTTGTACAAAGTCACATAAATAGAACACTGCTTACTAAATCATAAAAATACATAAGCATTCACCTTAAATTGAATGATGACTGATAGTGTTCAGAGGCAAAGCCTTTACTAATAAAATATCTTTAGTTATTTTAGCCTTCATTTATTAGTGCAGTGTCTTTGAACATAAGTTTCAAAAATTAAAATATAAAAATATTTTCGTAGTCATAAAAAAGAATGAAATTTTGATATATGATATAATATGGATAGAACTTGAGAACATTACTCTTAGTGAAATAAGCCCAACACAGAAGGACAAATATCATATGATTTCATTTATATGAAGTTCCTAGAATAGGCAAATTCATAAATATAGAAAGTGGGACAGCAAGCAGGAAGGGTGAGCTACTGTCTGTTAAGTACAGAGTTTTAGTTGGAGATGATGAAAATGGTTTGGATATAAATAGTCCTGGGGGTTACACAACACTGTGAATGTATTTAATGCCAATGAATTGTACACTTACAAAAAGTAAAAATGATAAATATTACATTATATATATATTTTACCACAATAATAAAAAGAATAAGACAAAATGAAACAATTTTGATAAACAATTTTGATAAACAAAAGTAGTCAAAAGGTAAGTTATAATCCCCTCATCTAAAGAAAACTAGTTATATTTTGACATAAAATTTTTTTCTGTACCTTTATAGATTTAATAAGAAAATGGAAATATACACTGTATATGAATTTTTATTAAACATTTTTCCAAGTCATTGAAAAAAGTAAGGTTAATAATAACATATTCAGACTAGGTGGTATCAGCAGACCTGCACCATAGGAAATGTTAAAGGAAGTTCTTCAGGTAGAAGGAAAATAACACATGATTAAAACTCTGGATCCACACAAAAGGAATGAAGAGTGTCAGTAAAGGTAAATATGTGGGTAAATATGAAAGAGTTGTCCTCTCAGTTTTTCTCATTAAACTCAAGAACTCACTTTGAATATGTAAAACCAAAAATGTATAAAACTAACCCATCAAAAAATGTATTTTTCTATAGCTTTTGATATTTAACTTTTTGTCATTTTGTGTTAGACATACATTATGAGAAACTTATTTTTAAGTTTAAAAGCTTTACTGAACATAGACACAAAAATACTCAACAAGATACTAGCAAATCAAATCCAAAAATACATTAAAAGGATCCTACACCATGATCAAGTGGGATTTACCCCAGGGGTACAATGATTCTTTGATATCTGCAAATCAGTGTGATACACAACATTAACAAACTGAAGAATAAAAACCATATGATTATCTCAAAAGATGCAGAAAAAGCTTTTGACAAAATTCAACACCAATTTATGATAAAAGCTCTCCAGAAAGTGGGAATAGAAGGAACTTACCTCAGCATAAAGAGGCCATATATGACAAACCCACAGCTAACATGATTTTCAATGGTGAAAAGCTAAAAGCATTTCCTCTAAGATCAGGAAGAAGGCAAGGATGTCCATTTTCATCACTTTTATTCAACAAAGTTTTGGAAGTACTAGCCTTGGCAATCAGAGAAGAAAAAGAAATAGAAGGAATCCAAATTGGAAAAGAAGAAGTAAAATTGACACTGTTTGCAGATGACATGATACTATACATAGAAAATCCTAAATGCTACCAGAAAACTACTAGAGCTCATCAATGAATTTGGTAAAGTTGCAGAACACAAAATTAATACAGAGAAATCTCTTGCATTCCTATATACTAACAACAAAAGATCAGAAAGAGAAATTAAGGAAACAATCCTATTTACCATCATATCAAAAAGAATAAAAATATCTAGGAATAAACTTACCTAAGGAGACAAAAGACCTCTACTCTGAAAACTTTAAGACACTGATGAAAGAAATCAGAGATGACATAAACAGATGGAAGGATATACCATGTTCTCAGATTGGAAAAATCAACATCAAATGATTATACTACTCAAGTCAATCTACAGATTCAATACAATCCCTATCAAGTTATCAGTGGTGTTTTTCACAGAATGAGGAAAAAAAATTAATTTATATGGAAACACAAAAGACCCAAACAGCCAAAGCAATCCTGAGAAAGAAAAACAAAGCTGGAGGAATCAGGCTTCCTGACTTCAGACTATACTACAAAGCTACAGTCATCAAAACAGTATGGTACTGGGACTTCCCTGGCAGTCCAGTAGTTAAGACTCTCTGCTTCCACTACAGGAGGCATGGGTTTGATCCCTGGTCTGGGAACTAAGATCCACATGCTGTGCAGTGTGGCCAAAAAACAAAAACAAAAAAAAAACAGCAAACAAGCAAAAAACTGTATGTACTGACACAAAAACAGAAATATAGCTCAATGGAACATAATGGAAAGCCCAGAAATAAACCCATGCACCTATAGTCAATTAATCTATGACAAAGGAGGCAGGAATATACAATGAAGAAAAGGCAGTCTCTTCATTAAGTGGTGCTTGGAAAACTGGACAGCTACACATAAAAGAATGAAATTAGAACATTCTCTAACACCATACACAAAAATAAACTCAAAATGAATCAAAGACCTAAATATAAGGCCAGATACTATAAAATCCTTAGAGGAAAACATAGGCAAAGCACTCTGACAAAAATTACAGCAATATCTTTTTAGATCCACCTCTTAGGGTCATGAAAATAAAAACAAAAATAAACAAATGGGATCTAATTAAACTTAAAAGCTTTTGCACAGCAAAGGAAACCATAAACAAATGAAAACACAACCCATGGAATGGGAGAATATAGTTGCAAAAGAAACAACCGACAAGGGATTAATCTCCAAAATACACAAACAGTTCATGCAGCTCTATGTTAATAAAAGAAACAAGTAACCCAATCAAAAAATTGGCAGAAGATCTAAATAGACATTTCTCCAAAGAAGACATACAGGTGGCCAAAAAGTACATGAAAAGATGCTCAACATCACTAGTTATCAGAGAAATGCAAATCAAAACTACAATGAGGTATCACCTCCCACAGGTCAGAAATGGCCATCATCAAAATATCTGCTAACAATAAATGCTGGAGAGGGTGTGGAGAAAAGGGAACCCTCCTACACTGTTGGTGGGAATCTAAATTGGTACAACCACTATGGAGAACAGTATGGAGATGCCTTAAAAAACTAAAAATAGAACTACCATATGATCCAGCAATCCCACTCCTGGGCATACATCAGGAGAAAACCATAATTCCAAAGGATACATGCACCCCAATATTCATTGCAGCACTACTTACAATAGTCAAGACATGGAAGCAACCTAAGTGTTCATTGACAGAGGAATGGATAAAGAAGATGCGGTACATGTATACAATGGCATATTACTCAGCCATAAAAAAATGAATGAAATAATGCCATTTACAGCAACATAGATGGACCTAGAGATTATCATACTAAGTGAAGTAAGTCAGAGAAAGACAGAGATCATATGATATCAAGCATATGTGGAATCTAATTCTACAAAAAAAGAGATACAAATTAACTTATTTACCAAACAGAAACAGACTTACAGATATCAAAAACAAACTTATGGTTACCAAAGGGGAAATGTGGAGAGAGGGATAAATCAGGAGCTTGGGATGAACACACACACACTACTGTATATAAGACAGATAACCAACAAGGACCTACCATATAGCACAGAGAACTCCACTCAGTATTCTGTGATAATCTATATGAGAAAAGAATCTAAAAAAGAATGAATATATGTATTTGTATAACTGAATCATTTTGCTGTATACTTAAAACTAACAACATTGTAAATCAACTATACCCCCAATAAAATTAAAATATTTTTAAAAAGTGTATTTGTGAGATCACAAATACAATTACATTATCAAATTGTTTTTCTTAGGAAAGTTCACTCTTAATTTTGAATGTGACCTACATGACCCACTCTACTAGTTTGGAGTATAAAGTATAAAGATGATTCAGTTAACCATTTGAGGCCCTACATTTCTAAAGCTGTAAACAATTCAAGAGCCATGGTATCTCCTTGGGTCTTAAGTTGCCCCTCACAATTTGTCCTAAAACCATCAAGGCAAAACTTCAACTGGCAAAGTTTGAAAAAACAAAAGAAAATCAAAGCCTTTGATTTTACTCATTTGTAAAATCTAAAATTCTAATATTCTGTAACCAACCTTGACATTCTGATTCTGAAGGAAAGGAGGATAAAAGTCTAATAAACCAAATAATATAATACGAAAAAAAAAAGCTTTACAGAAATGTTTCTTTTTGAAACAGGATAGATTTTAAGAGGAAATTGCAAAGTGTCTGAAATTTACTCAGTTAAAAGCAAAATTCACTTAAACATTTTGCATATACACTGTGAGACAATATTATACTGGAAAAATCTTAGGACTTTCAAAATAAAATTTCCATTTCTTACAAAAGATCAGCCCAAGTGTCCCTCACAGACACACAAAAAAGCATGTGCACACACACACACTTATACACATTTACACAGCTTGAATTGTAAGAGGGGATGTGAGATTCAGGGTAAAAAGGAGGGCAAAGGAATTTCGAGTCATCGGAGTCCAGAAAGATCTCTGCTTGACAACAAAGAATGAACCTATTTAGATTGTAGATAATTTTCTCTTTCCTCATGGTAGAGATCAGATGGGTATGTGTGGTATAGTGTATTAAACCAACACACATAGGAGAAGTTGCCAAACACATCCAACTGCAACTAAATGGGATACTTTCTGTGCAACAGAATTCAACATCCCTCTTCACTGTTTCAGCCAAAACATCCCTGTTAATTTACTTCTATAATAGAGACTGGCAATCCACCCTGATAGTGATTTAGAATGGTACCCATAAATTTCCTTGCTTTCAATGCTATTTGACAGGTCTGGGACTCTTTATACTTTGATTCCATTATTGATTCAAGTTATCAATCATAAATTATTTAATTGAAAAATAAAGACATTTTAACTTCATTTCTTCGTTTTACTGTGAAGAGTGTGGCAAGGTTTACATAGTCTGTATGTAAATCAACTTCACTGGCCACGAAGAAAATGTGATTAGTATTACCCAAAGTAAACAAAACCCTTATGCTAATGCCTAATCATGTGGGAAATATTTGCAGCCGCTGCACAATTCGTTTTTCAAAATAATGAGCTGATAAATAGGAGCTTAAAGGATTCATCTACTTCCATTATTCTAATATCTCCCCCAACTAAAACCTAAAATCCCCACCTAAAATTCCTTGACCCAGGGAACATACTGCTATCTTTTACTCCAAAGACTGGGACCTGGTAATACTCTAGAATCCCTTGGCAAGTGACCAGGCAATCAAGGGCTCTGGCGTTTGTCACCTAAATTGAGAAGGAATCATACATTTAAAAGGATATCTTTAGTAGGTCTATGTCTTTATTCCCATCTTGCCCCTAGGTTCTTCATGACTTTTTTTTTTTTTTTAGATTCCATACGGGGAGGGGGAAGGGTAAGCTGGGGCAACGTGAGAGAGTGGCATGGACATATATATACTACCAAACGTAAAATAGGTAGCTAGTGGGAAGCAACCGCATAGGACAGGGAGATCAGCTCGGTGCTTTGTGACCACCTAGATGGGTGGGATAGGGAGGGTGGGAGGGAGATGCAAGAGGGAGAAGATATGGTGATATATGTATATGTATAACTGATTCACTTTGTTATACAGCAGAAACTAACACACCATTGTAAAGCAATTATACTCCAATAAAGATGTTTAAATGATAAAAATAAAATGATATCTTTTAAAAAAATAATTCCACTCTATAAATATTTGAAGGTTGAAGACTCAACATATTAAAATTTCAACTATTTCACCAAAAATAAGGAAACACTACTCCTCTAGCTTTCCATCAGTAGCAGAACGAAAGGATATAAAATCTTCAATACCTTTCTCTCACTCTTTCAGCTAATCAGGACACAAAAAGTCATCCTCAGTACCTTTGAAATATTACTTTCCTGATGAAAACAAACACTAAATATTAGAATTAGAAGGGGTAATTTTTCTATAGAATATGTAATTTAAGATTAGTTCAGTATCCCTATTTATAAATACCTAAGTCATGGGATCTCTCAGATTCAGTGATGCAGATGAATGACTAAAAGGACAATCAAGAAATAAGCTAACTCCTTATCATCAGAATGGGGAGTAAGCAGGTAAAAAATAGAATGGAAGGAGAAGCAGAAGAGTAACATGTCTCATACCAGACAGCTACTTAGTATTATGTCACTCAGACATACTAGGATTCTACTCTGTTTTATCTTTCAAGGATAATGATTCAATGTAACACTTGAATCTATTTCTTCTGTTATCAAAATTGTATATCTTGACTTTCTACAAATTCATTTTAAGAAATAAACTCCCCTATATTTCCCTCCAGTTTTCCTCCTATATCCATCATAAAATTGTCAACTATAATACCTCTGTCATTGAAAAAGACCATATTATTTTTATTATTTTCATAACATTCATTAAACCTTCTGTACTTTTTCAGTAGTTTTACTTAGATAGTTTAAAAACTTAACAGTGATTTTAGTTATGGTTACATAATTATTTTTCTCCACATAACTGTTTAGTATAATTCAACACAGAGAGGAATGGAAGCCTGAGTCAAAACAGTTTACTTCAAACGAAAATGTCAAAGTAATGACCTTTTAGAGACTATTTGTATTGAAATAATCTTGCAATATCACACTATAGTTTTGTTTTATACTTTGATCACAATTTTCTTGTAAAGACTTGGCGGTTTTTCTCCTTTAAAAAATTTTTATTGGTAAAGACTTTACCAGAACACTAAGATTATGTATCCTCTTGATCATACCAAATATTATCTAAAATCTTCTTTCTTCCTGAAAATGTCCTTTATTAATCCCTCTAATTTGGGTTTAGACCTGGATTTGGCTATTATGAGTTAATTCCCTACCATATTTCTTAATATTTTCAGTGGTATTTAGGAAATAGGACGTTTTCTTATGAAATGCATGCCAGGTTCTGAAAAATGCATATTTTCCTCATGTGGAAGATAGCTTCCAAATGATCTCTTCTAATTCCCTTCACAACTTCTGCCTTTTGCTACGAGAATGCCCTTGCTGGCACACAGCCTTCTTGAGTGAGTCTCAAAATGGCTTGACATCACCAAGATGGCTCAAAATTGGTTCCCTTTTACCTGTGCTCTTTTTACACAGAAAACTCATAAAGTTACTATTTGCTCATGTGCGTGTAAATTAGAACTCAAAATCCCACTTCTGGCAACAGCACCTTATCAGCACCTACACATGGGGGCTGCCGAGCTCCTAATGAGGACCACTGCGCTCCATCAGTGTCAACATATTAGAGGTGTGCGATTTGCATATACATGAAACCTTAGCCAAAAGGGTGTGGATAGCAGAGACAGCATGTGTACTAATAATATCTACGAGTTTCTGGCTAGAAGCCCTGGACCTTGCTCTTTTTGGAGCTCTCTGACTGGATTCAGTCCACAGTGATGGCCTAAGCATCTGTCACAGAGAGAAAGAATTAGTACCTGTAAGGCAACTAATGGACCGTTATAAACATCCTCTAAAGGTTAAAGCATTATGGCCTTCTTTCTGCATTTTCTTTCTTTCAATTTTTTTTTTTTTTGATGGGAAGGGTAGACAAGGATTTTATTTTTAGTTGAATGACTGATCTATGTAATTGCTGAAAGATGGGGAGCTTTATTTCTTGGTCCTTTCTGCCTTGAATAGATTTTTTTTTATTGAAGTATAGTTGATTTACAATGTTGTGTTACTTTCAGGGGTACAGCAAAGTGATTCAATTATACATTACTTATAAATATATATACACATATATGTGTATAAATATTCTTTTCCAGATTCTTTTCCATTATAGGTTATTACAAGCTATTGAGTATAGTTCCCCGTGCTATACAGTATGTCCTTGTTGATTATCTAGTTTATATATAGTAGTGTGTATCTATTAATCCCAAACTCCTAATTTATCCCTGCCCCCTCACTTTCCTCTTTGGCAACCATAAGTCTGTTTTCTATGTCTGAGTCTGTTTTATAAATAAATTCATTTGTATCAGTTTTTTAAATTTCACATATAAGTGATATCGTATGATATTTTTCTGTCTGGCTTACTTCACTTAGTACGATAATCTCTAAGTCCATCCATGCTGCTGCAAATGACATCGCTTCATTGAATAAAGTTTTGACGATTTCTTCCTGCTTTGTCTGGAGCTATTCTTCTCAGAACTTGTGTGCTTCCTTGGTCTGAGACCTGAGGGCCTCAGCCTGGTCAGCCAGGAGCTTCTTTTGGACCTTTACTGCCTTCAGCTTCTGGACGTGTTCAAGAGAATTCACTTGTTTTTGAATGCATTTCCCTTCACCTTTAAGTACAGACTGTGACACAGGTAGTGATAAATCTTAGATTCACGGTATCTTCTGAGCAGCAGAATTCTCCTTCTCCTCATCCTGGGCATCTTCTCAGGCATCCTAGCACTGGCAGGACCATTTCTTCATCCATGACCATATGCCTGCTCTCCCGGTGGCCAAGGTGTTTTTCTGCAGCAAGACTGGGAGTGGAGATGCTTGCACATGCTCAGCATACCCTTATAATCAGCATCCAGATCTGCTGATGGGAGCTGGCATTGGAGATTTCATTGGTCTTACTGAGACCCAACCAACATTTTTAGCAGAGCACAAGACATTGGAGGCAAACCTCTTCTGAAGCATGAGTATACTCATGGCTGCAGCAGCAGCAAAAAGAAAGCCTCTTTCCCATATTCTAAAAGATTATATGTAGGTGTGATATATGTATTAATATGAAGATTTACTTCAGACAAATAGATGGCTTAATTTTGGCTACTGTTTTCCTATGTTGAAGAATTTTATATTAAATATGACTAATTTTAAATGTTTACCTCTCGTACTACATTATTAAGGTCAAAGATTCCACATTATTAGACAATGTACCATGATCCACAAACAGAGCACTTGTAATGGTTAATTTTAAATGTCATCTTGTCTGGGACATGGTGACCATATATTTGCTTAAACATTATTCTGGATATTTAAGTGAACATGTTTTTTGGGTCAGATTAACATTTAAATCTGCAGACTTGGAGTAAGGCAGATGATCCTCTGACATGGGTGGGCCTCACCTAATCAGTCAACAGCCTTACTAGCATAAAGATTGATCTCTCTTGAACAAGAAGGAATACTGCCAGCAAGCTGCCTTTGGACTTGAACTGAAACTCTTCCTGAGTCTACAGTCTGTTCGTGAATCCTAACCAATGTTAAGCTTGTAGATCAGATGTTAAATAACTGCATAAGCCAGTTCCTTAAAATCAATCCCTTCTTGACCCCTCTCTCTATATATTATATATATGATATAAAGTATGTTATATATAGCATATAATACATATATACTATAAACAATAATATATATAATTATATAACACAATATATACATTTATAATATAAAGCATACGTTATATAAAATATATATTATACTAACATATATTAATAATTATATATTATATAAATTACATCCTGTTATATGTGTACATATACACATTTGGTTTGTTCTGTTCCTCTGAAGGACCCTTACTAATGCACCCCTCCTTAGCGCTGAGGACTACCAAGCTGTAAAAAGAAAAGCTTTTATGATGAACACCATAATGTGCTGTCCAGATCTCAGTTCTAAAATCAACAATTCATGCTCCCAGCAGCTGCAAAAAAGCCAGGAAGCAGCCCTAAGCTGTCAGCTGTCTTTTGGGATTAACTCACTTGAGAAAAAAAATATCTTGCCCAAGTTCTCACCTCCTTCCAGGAGCAGCCTGCCCAATGATGGATCAGTGCAGGGGTATAAAGACGCAGCCCCTTCAACTCAACTCAGGACAACTCTGATGATCTGTCCCAGCTCTAGAGATGAGGCTTTTGTTGGGTTTGCAATGCCCAATCCTGCCTCTTTCCTCTTTCTTCCATAAGTGTTACTCCCAAGAATGATCCCTACTAAGTGGTCAGCATACTGATCTGCATCTTAGATTCCCCTTCTGAAAAAAATAAGCTGCAACAGTAGTTCTCTCTGCCCTGATATCACATTGCATTACCTTCCTTCCAGCTCAGATCTGTATCAGCAATCTGATCCATAAACCAATATTGGACCCAGAAATGGTATACCAATCTCCCCTTTGTGAATGTATTCATTTCTATGGGTGATTTTCTTGATACTTTCCTTAGTTTGGCAGAGTGGTGCAAAACCTCCCCATTCTGCTTGCCATCCCATGTGCTCCATCTGCGGTCCTCTGCATTTGGAACTGTCATCCTCTATCATGCCTCCAAAATCACAGGTACACAATTCAGGTTCTCCAAAGGGACTTCTCACTTTGCTACACTCCAGGGGTGGCAACAAGAGAGCCCATGGATTGCAGCTCAGTAGTGTAACAGAAGAACAAGATTCTGCTAGCTATCTGAGCCCCTAAGAACATTTCTCTTAGAGACCTCTCTCACTTGATTTGATAGGATGGGACACCCTCTCCCCTCTCCCTTCTCTCATAGCACTTCTCTCCTTTATAAGAACTCACTGAAAGATTTGAGCATCAAATGATTGGAGATTATTTGTTAATTTTCATTATCTGTTGCATCTTCATTTTATGTTCACAAATATTCTTTATGTGACTATTATTCATATGCCTGACAAGTTTGGGGCTTGTCTTTATTTGACCTGACTCAGGACTTAGTGAAAAAAGTCCAGTCTCAAGGCATTTATGGAAAACAAAGTTTGGGCGCCCCCAATTATTTGCTCCCCTTTGCATACGAAATAAATCAATATAAAGTTCTACAACATTTAATGTTGCTAAAGAGAACTGCTAGCCGTCGCTGCTTCTGGAGTTGTTTTACTCAAGGGCCCAGCTGTAATTATGACCCGACACCGTAAGATGGCTAGCCAAGGTCATGGGTGCATTTATTTCCATGGATCAGGGTCCTCTATTCATAGCTAAATGGGCCCTGACATTATTTAGAAGATAGTGCAACCATTTAAGCTAACTAACCATCCTATAAAACCTAGATCTCCCGCATCTCACTGAGCCCCCAGAAGGAAGTGATCACATGAATTGTCGTTAGAGTGCTTTTTGTGGGCATGACTGAAATGAACTCACTTATAAATTTGTACCACGTGTACTTCATGAAATCAAAGCCCTCTTCCTGCCCTGTCACCAGGCAAAAGAACATCCATTATCTGTAACATGTATGCTTTAATGCTTAAACTAAGATAAAGTAATAGCCTACCTTCTTCTGGCTTCAGACTAGAAGTAACATGTTACTCCCTCAGTAACATGGTCTAATTAAATAAACTTTATCTCTGTGCTTTAAATAGTATCTTTTTGCTTAAATCTTTGATCATGTTGTGTTCTTCCTTTTTTGAAGTTCGTTTCAATGACGCTATTCTTTAATCTTAAAATACTCTGCTTAAAAATGCTCCACCTTACTGATTAGAGTCTAAAGTTTCTTTCAAGTCATCAGTAAAATGTGTCCCAGTAGGTAGAAGTCAAATAGACAAGATCATTCAAGCATTTCTCAATTAGTTAAGGAACTTCTGATGCATCTCATTTATGGTTCTAGGTGAACAAAACAGCTGAGAAATATTTTCTTCAGGTCAAAGGGCACATTTAGCATATAGGTAGCCAAATTTTTATATAATTAGAATAAATGGGGATTTGGGCCTTCTACTACTTTAGCTGCATATGATATGAGTAGAGCTTGCTAAATCATGACCCACTGAGAAAAATAATTGAGAAAGTGACCTTGGCACATTAGAAAAGGAAGCTTGGAGACTTTTGACAGCATAAAATAATACAATTACCAGTAGGCTAAAGTTGAGGGGAAAGAAGCTATAGTCATGTGGGGAAAAAAAAGGTAGCTGTGTCTGACACTTTTTACACTGTTGGGTAAAGACTTGGGGTTCTAGAATGTGGAGCATCTATTTTCAGTGATTCATGAAAAATAAAAGAATAATTATGTGGGATAAACAAGTGGTTTGAATTAGATATTTGGCAGCTTTATTTTCCATAATTATCCACAATTAAACTTCTAGAAAGTAGAGCCCTCAGGTTAATAATAATACCAGTCATGGCTGTGGCACTGAATAAAAGAGAAATGTTTTGGAAGGTTAGGTTTAATGTATCAGGTGCATTGTAAATTTCATACATCTATGTCTGAGTGGAGCTAGGCACATCTAGGTTAAAATTTCTTTTCCATTATTACTAGCTGGATGATCTTGGCCAAAATACTCACTTCTCTTTGCTGGTTTTCTAATGTGCAAAATGAGATCAATATTGTTGGACTTTTAAAAAGATTGAATGAGAAAATATGTAAAACAGTTCTACACCCAGCATGTAATAAATGCTAACAAATTTGAAGATATTTCATTAGTAATTTTTAGAATATGAATCGTTGAGATTAGATTGAATTTCCAAGAGTACTTTAAGTCTAACAACCATGCAAGAATGTC
>NW_021703768.1:79798850-80013966 GCF_005190385.1 Monodon monoceros | reverse complement strand
TTTTTTTGCGGTACGCGGGCCTCTCACTGCTGTGGCCTCTCCCGTTGCGGAGCACAGGCTCCGGACGCGCAGGCCCAGCGGCCATGGCCCACGGGCCCAGCCGCCCCGCGGCACGCAGGATCCTCCCAGACTGGGGCACGAACCCGTGTCCCCTGCATCGGCAGGTGGACTCCCAACCACTGCGCCACCAGAGAAGCCCTCCCTCTTTTTTTTTAAATGTTATTACTTCCAGAGTTATGTTACCTAAAGAACAATTTCCATCACGTTGTCCCGCTTCCGAGTCACATTACCTTTGGAAGTGCCCCCCAAAGTTTGGATCTCATGGACCAGTGAAACAAAAATATATCAGGGAGCTCAAAACTGTGTTTACAACTTTTATCTTGCCAAATAAGAATATTAGAGCCTCTTGCCAAACTGCCTTATCTATTCTTACCATCACTTCATAACAGCAATTGCATTTAGTTCCAAATATAAGTGGAAAGACAATCTCAGAATAAAGGAAAGACCTTTGAATTGAATGCATTTTGTTTCATTAAAAAAAAAACAACAGGGCTTCCCTGGTGGCGCAGTGGTTGAGAGTCTGCCTGCCGATGCAGGGGACACGGGTACGTGCCCCGGTCCGGGAAGATCCCACATGCCGCGGGGCGGCTGGGCCCGTGAGCCATGGCCGTTGAGCCTGCGCATCCGGAGCCTGTGCTCCGCAAACAGGAGAGGCCACAACAGTGAGAGGCCCACGTACCGCAAAAAAAAAAAAAAAAACTTACAAATTGTCTTTATTTTTCTCATTTCTCCTCAGTCCAGTGAAAATTTAGACTTAAACCATCACTGGCCCATGAACAGCTTTTGGGAATCACTGATCTACAGAAAAAAGTGGAAGTTCTGAGCATAGCATGTGAGGCCCAATCCAACTGACCTAAAGGAAACTTTAGTTTGTGAGGTACAATGTAATTATTTATTGTTTCACAAATGCATTTTGAAAATTCCCTCTTCCATGCCTCACCCATTCTCTGTTGTCTGAATTGTAAGCTTCTTGGTTATTCCCCATGCCATCCCCCTCAATTCTGAACCCTTACTGAGAACTAGCTCACACGCTGTCTTTCTCCCCATTAACGGTAATTCTCCCATTCATAATTAATCTCACCTTTTGTTCTCAGTTCCATTACAGCTGAACCTTTCATACATTTTATATTCTACTTGCCATGTGTTATGTTATTACTTATGCACAGTTTACTCTGTGGGCAGGGACTATTTCTTATAGCCATGAATATGCTGCCAAGTAAATATCTGTGGAATTTGGGTAGAATTTAGTAACCTCAATTTTATGGGAAATGTAGTTTTTAGAAGATATAAAAATAACATCATTCATAGTGTTTCATTCAGTATCAATGGTTTAGTTACAGAAAGCATTCCTATGCCAACAGAACAAGAAGAAGCCCTTTGGTCCCAAAGGGCTAACAGAAAGGAGCAGTAAGAGGGATAGTGATCCTCCCATAGGAAGGGCAAGCTTGGAATCCTGTGGTTATTTATGTCTGATTGTCACTGGATGATGAGAGCTGAGGTTACTGGAAAAGTCCTAACCAGGAGGCAGGTAGCCAGGTTTACCTTAACTGACTTGCAGGCGACGTTCCTATGTAGTCTCGCTTGCTGATTAGGAGAAATGCCAAGGTAAGTGCAGAAGGTTGACAGGAAGATAAACAAAAGTCAGGCCACAAGGAATGGAATTAAAACAGAACAAAGCACAGAAACCTTTTCTGGCAATTCATTTGATTCCAGCACATTTATTCCAAAAGGAAAAGTGCTTTGTCAGTTTAACTGGGAAAGGATTAGCAGGTTTGAGGTGTGTGAATGATATTCCTCCCCTAAACATGATATTCCTTGACTCTTTGCTCTGGTTCAAAAACTACAGTGTAGTGAGATAAAGAAATAGGGAGAAAGAAAAAAAAAGTGTGAATCAATTTACCAAAAGGAAATAAATTCAGAGCTAAGACTATTTTGCCTCTGACACAAACAAGTGCTATTTTTTTTTCAAATGCCATTGAATTGGAAGTCTGGTAGCCTAGTAGAGATGCCTATCTATCTATCTATCTATCTATCTATCTATCTATCTATCTATCTATCCATCTATATCTCCATCTGTCTATTTAATGACCTGTACTTTCAGTCAACTTGCCATTCCTCACAGTGAGATTCTACAAGAGCAGGAAGCTGCTATGATATTCATCTGGGCAAAATGTTTCTCATCGTGCAATACTTGGTACCTGCTAATAGAGATTCTGGCTTCCTCTAAGGTCCTAAATTAGTTGCATAGATGCTTAGAGGTATCGCTGCCTGGCCAGCCTAACACTGTATATAGCGGAAAAAATAAATTTGAGAAAATTCATAACATTTACCTTGATTCACCATTGTGAGAGCAGAAGGCTGTGTAACAGCAATATTTATAGGCTATGGTTTCAAATACTGTGGTATGCTTCAATGTGCTGTTGAAAAATATTGACAGCAAACATCATAATGAGTTGAGTAGGATTTGAACCATGTCAGACAATTGAAATTCTAACAGAGGACATGTTTTTATAGAGGTCTAAGAGCTTCGTTTCTAAATATCTTCCTTTCTATTGATTGATTCAATAACTGTATATAATATACAATCTTGCTCCTACTCTCTTGTCTTTCCATATAAATCTTTCAATGATTATGGCTTAAGTAAAAAAGAAATGTAAACTACATTTCTGGGAAATGCTACAACCGATTATTTTTTATCTCTGTTATTTTTAATTTGTGCGCTAATCTCTTCTTTAAGTGTATAAATATACTTGTTCCTAGATTATAACATGTGATTAGATTAATGGATTTCATAATAAGTGAAAGCAGAGCATACCCCAGTCAGGGTGATGGTATGGACTTAACACTACAGGCTGATGAATTTATCTGGAGTCTCATCAGAGCTGACCTCCCAATGACTCAGATGTTTTGCTTGAATTTTTGCTTTAGTTCTCTGATACAGCTCCCTTCAAAGGTCAACCATTGTTCATCTAATTACCTAAACTGATATGAGCAATGAAGAGTATCACTTCTTTAATCTCTGTCCATGAGGCCTGTAGTACATGTGATATTTCAAATTTTTGTTAAAGAGAAAATTTTGGAATTGAGAAATACCTATTGGTTAACATCTCAATGAACTTGGAATAATTTTCTTTTGGAAATACACTAAGTTATGTGTGACTATGGACTGTTTGTGTCCGCCTCTCCCCACCGCCACCCAATTTATATGTTGAAACCCTAACTGTATTTGGAGATGAGACCTCCAAGGAAGTAATTTAAGATTAACTGAGGTCATAAGGGTGGGGCCCTGAGCTGATAGGATAGGATTAGACAGCATCAGAGTCTTTATAAGAGACACCAGAGAGCTCTCTCTCCCTGTCTCTTTTTCTGCAGACTTACAAAGAGGTTTATGTTGGGCCTACAGTGAGATGGCAGCGGCCTGCAGGCCAAGAAACAAGGCCTCAGATGAAACCTACCTTGCTGGCACTTTGATCTTGGACTTCCCAGCCTCCAGAATGGTGAGAAATAAATGTCTGTTGTTTAAGGCACTCAGTCTATGGTATTTTGCCATGGCACCCCAAGCAGACTAATACAACTGGAAACTTGTATGAACTGTGAGAAAATGTGAAATTTACTGACAAGAGTGGCTGTAGCACACAATCAGTGTGAAAATTAAGATCCCAGGAACTACAGTCCCTCAGAACAACTTTCCTATTACTCTTGTTTTGTTCCGTAACCAGACTTCACTTTCTTCATTTGCAAAATTAGGATAGTAATAGATTCAACTTAATGAGGTTGATACAAAGATCAAGAGTCAACAGAGGCTTGGCAGACCTTAGGTGCTCAGGTAATATTAGCTATTATTATTAGTATCATGACCTCAAAATAGGCAAAACATGAAGTGTCGACTTCATGTAGTGAAAATGAGCAAATGCACTCACGATCTTCCGTAAGCTAAAGCCGCAAATGCTGTACTCAAAAGATTTGTTATTCTGATTTAACAGTGCAAACAAAAACTAGTTTTTCCTCTTCTTTTGGAATTGTATTGGTGGTAGCAATATTTCATTTTTATGAAATTCTTTTTTATAGTGTACTAAAATAATTTTTTAGCATAGGTCATATAGCATGTTAGATACTTCATAACATATTCTTTATTTGGAAGAATTACCTGTTCTGATAACAGGATATATGCAAACTCACTGAAAATAACTCAAGACTGGAGCTGAAGTCACAAAGCAAGTTTGTCAGTGCTGAAGCATGTGGAGAAGTCCTCCTCTCCAATCAAAGCTGTTGGGATGGTGATGTTACATTAAAGAGCAATGGGATTAGAACTAGGGAGGAAAGATTCCTCCAGTCAGGACAACAGTGTGTCAGCCCTACTGCAAAGATAAACCTGCAAAGCTTCAGAACGTGCTGCATAAAAGTCTGTGTAGTGACCAGTCTAAACTTTTGTTGGAATGGGTCTAACAAAATTTCTGAGGTTCTGTATACCGGGAAATTCAATTTTTTATTTCACAACTCGGCAAAAATCAACTGGTAGTAGAATTAAAACGTGCAAAAGCCAGGGAAAGAGGAAGAATAGAAAGCCCATCTTTTCCATCCTCCCAGTCACAAAATTTGTGGTTGGTGGTTCATTGAACACTACAAAAAAACAGCTTTTGATATGGGTCAGTGGCAGGATTTGTGGCTTATGCCCGCCTTGGCCTTGTGGAAATGTTTCCACAAAATTTTATTTGAAAATGCCCTTCCTAAGAAACAAATTAACAAAGGAAGGACCAGACATGAGATTGGGAAATACTGCAGGGAATGGCGTTCTTTAAGAGCAGGTCTGGGCCCTGCCTGAAAACTAATGAATTACTTAGTCTCTTCCACTCTGAAGACATGTTCTTTGATTAGTGTCTGGGGCTGTTGTAAAGGGACTCAGTTTGTGGCTGCTTCTCTTTCTCTAAACTTTGTAAGAGGCAAGAAACATTGGTCAGTATTCCTCACAAACTAAGTATATCTCCTCCAATTATCACAACTACAATTGACACCAAGCAATTTAGAGGAGAAACTAATTTAACCTTCAAGCATTTCAAGGTGCTTTTTAAACTACTTAATGTAGATCTAGATATCACAATGACTGACAAAGTATTATCAGCATCACCATAGGAACCAGAAGTGTTTTACATAGTCCTAAAAGGATCTAACACATTTTCAAAAGACAAGCCCCACTGATACCACCTGCTGTTAAGAGGTTTCAGTTCTTTGGTGTCTGTTATCTCTAGCAGTCCTTGATCTTCATATATTAAGATTTGTTTCACTGGTGAGAGGAAGAAAGGTCCTTTTCTATTGTTCAGTAGTTCCACTGTTTATCTCAGCCTTACAAATGCCAGTTGAGGTGAATGCCTATTTCATTTGGTTTCTGGTATGGCTCCAGTTCATGACCCTTTGAATACTAACAGGCCAGCTAAAACACTGCCTGTGAGCCAGGGACACTTAGAGATAGACCTGGCACCGCAGGGCAGGCTAGAATTGCAAGCCAGAGTCCTATTGTAAACATAAATGCATTTATTGTAAACATAAATGCTGAATTCTGGGCAGCTGAGACTTGTACAATATTTGAAATCTTTTCCTTCGACCTTGTGGGTAGAAAGCCAAGGGCCTATATTTCCTGCAGTCTGTGATTTAGGATTCTGAAATGTATATTTGTTTCACCCCTGTACTTTTCACAACCAAATTTGCAGGATGAGCTAAGCTCTCCTGTGAATTCAGAGAATCTTGTTACAAAAGGCAAATATTTTTCTTAGAGTGAGTAAATAAACATAACAAATCCGAGCAAATATCAGTTCATAATTCCTTTGGTGCTAAATTCCATGTGCTCTAAAACTCTTTCTTGTGTTTGGGTAGAGAGGTTAACATTTTGTTTAGGCTTTTTTTTTTTTTTTTTCAGTGAATTAAGGCAATAAAATTCACTCGACTGAGGTTTGATGAGGCTAACTAATTAGTCTACAGCCATTCCACGGTCTGATTTAGGCTTTCTTGACTCACTAATGCTACTCATCAGCCTCATTTGGTGAATCATGTGGGCAAACATCCCACTGATGTGAGAAGTCATTCTGAGGTCAGAATTATTCAGACTGTTTTGTTCAGTGACACCAGTCTCTCTCTTTTGTTTCCCCCAATCTTTCGTTTTGAAAAATTCCAAGCCTGCGGAAATGTTGAAAAAATAGTGCAATGAACACCCACGTACGCTTCATCTAAATTCACAAATTGTTAATATTTTATAACATTGTGTGGTCTCTGTCGATCACCTACCTATGTAAGGATGAATATATATATATATATGTGTGTGTTTATATAACACATACGTGTATGCACATATGTGTGCATATACATATGAGTGGGTGTGCATGTGTCTATATGTGTTTTTAATGAAAAATTCATTCTTCTATTTACATGAGGGGATGAATAAATGAAGGGTTAAGAGGACAGAATATATTCCCTTACCTGCTTGCACTCATGATTTCTTCAGAATCACCTTCCATCCATTTCTTACTAGGCACCAACTCTGCAAAAATTACGTAGATTCACCAGATAAAGAGGAAATTTATTAATTTAAATTTATTTTATAATTTTAAATTTATAGCATTTTCTTATTATTAATTCAATTTGTGAGATACATGTGCCTATTTTAATGAAGACAATATCTTAATATTGGGGTGTCTAGTTGGTATTTGCAGTCATGTCAGTCTCAACACCCAACTTATAGGTGAATTTTGTTTGGCTGTTTCAGTAAGAAAAAAAAATGCTGACTTAGATAAGTATTTGTGAAAGGTAGCACCTTATTGTGAAATCTCAAGATGCTTTTAATAAATTTCTCTGGAAGCTTTAAAGAGATATAAATGACATTGTTTATTTTGAGTTGCAGTGGGATAACAATATTTCAAAAGTAGTTTGCATTCCTTATCAATAAAGGTAAGTCAGGTTAGAAGTAATGTAACCTAAAAATGATGGTTAGAGCTAATTATAATATAGTGTTATCAGTAAGTTATGGATTTACTTCTTGTTGGAAAAGTGACATAAGCAGATATACCTAAGCCTTGTTTGGCATGTAATTTAACTTAGCCCACATTCGTTGTCATAAGAATGTAGTGTTTGCTTGAAGGAACAGGTGTAGGCCTGATTTTGAACAAGACAAGTAAATAAAATAAAATCTTGTTCGGTGTTAGTGCCATATTCAAATGTTTATGAAGAGAATTCTGGAAAGCTCCCCATAAAAGTACCGTATAAGCAGTATTGAAAGGCATTGTGTTAAAAGGTGTGATGACCCACAGGCCTCTATTCCTTCTCTTGGCCTCTTCTTTCTCTGTCCCCTTTTTCCAGAGGTGCTGGTAGCCTGGCTGCTCCTCCCACTCTCCAGGCATGCTCCTGCCTCAGGACCTTCGCTTCGGCTGCCCCTCTGGCTCCCTCCCCACTTCCTTCAAGTCTTTACTGAACTGCCACCTTCTCAGGCCGATCTACTCAAACCTCTTGAGTCATTTTGCAGCCACTGCTTAATTTTCTTCCATTGCCCTTATAAAATTTTAATATGCTATATAATTTACTTATTTTGACTATTCTTTTTTGCTACCACTACTAGAATGTAAATTTAATGGAGGGAAAGGATTTTTGTCTGTTTCTGTTCATTCCTGAATCCAAGACAAACTATTTTCAACATATAATATGCACTCCATGAATATTTGTTGAATAAGTAAACATAATATTTTTGAATAAATATATACATATTTTATATATAAAATTTACAATATACATTTTAAAAAGCGAAATTCAGATCAAATATTTGCAACCCCCTGAAGGGCTTTATAGCATTCTAGGGTTTTACATGACCAGTTTGAAATCAGTTGCTAAAGACTTTGTTCTTCCCATATTTCTGGCAGTTGAAGATTGTATTGGAAGTCCAGGAGTGAAGGGGAAAAAAATAAACTTTTGGCATTCTTTCAAACTGTTCCTTTGAACAAAAGATATCAGAAAATATACCACTGCCACATACCAATGTTCTCACATACTTGTTTTACTCAGTTCCAAATATAAAAAAAAAATTTAAAACCACTTTATATTTCCTTCCAATACAATTTAAAGCTCTATTATTAAGAAATTAATAGAAGAGTTCCCTTACTAAGCTTCATATAAATTAGAACATGAAAGGCCTTTAGTGGTCATCTAATACAAATGCCTCATTTCCAGGTGAAAAAACTGAAGCCTCAAGAAGTTGTATCAAGCCCTAAGTCATGCAGCTGTTTAGTAGAAACTAATCAGGATTAAAACTGGGTCTTCTGTAGCCCAGCTGAGTTCTCTTTTCAATACATGCATGAAATGACATGCTCTATTTTTATAAAACGTGGAGTCATTTAAAAATAGAACAATAGCTCTCTAGCACAGGAAGCAATGGCTTAGAGATGGGATTTCACTAAAAGGACATGCTCAGGTGTCCTCCTATACTGGAAGGCCAGCCTTACATCCTGTTTGTCCAGATGAGAAGTCGCAGAATCAACTTAAACAGTTTTTATCACCACTTTGAACTTCAAATTCCTTAAAAGAGAATTTTTGTCAAGGAAGAGAGAACACAAAACTTGTAACAAGAATTGGACTTAAAAAGGGAAATACCATGCAATTTTCTTTCTGTTATGCCAAAGAAGTAATGCTGATAAGAAAGATTTAACAGCATGTCAGCAGATAAGCTCTTCAACATCCCCTGGTAAAATCTTTGTGTTGTGGAAGAGAGCTTCAAAGCAGGTGAAAATGTGGAGGAGACCTGAATATGATTTTGTTTAAGTATGGTTTTGAAGATTAAATACTTTTTGGTTTTCAGGTTCTCATTAGTTTCACTTTTCAAAATATGTAGGGAAAGAAACAAAAAATATTTATATTTTTTCAGTGTAAAATCACTAGTTGGGAAGAAAATAAATTTTTTAAAAGCATTCAGATCCAGATAATTATTATTGTTACAAAACCCATTTTGCATATCCAAATATTCTGAAAAAAAGCTAAGGTAAAAACTTCAAATGAAGTGTAAGTTTGTGAAGATCCTGTCCTCTTCATTTGTTATCCTGACACAAGCCTCCTTGGAGTGTGAACAAAAGCCTCAGACTATGAGGATGGTTGGAGGATGCAACTGTTCCCAGATTTGTGGAGTACATCCCTGCTCTTAGTTTTTCTTTCTGTGTCATTAACCAAGATCTTGTTAAACAAAATAAAAATGCATTTTTGCTCATGTACACTTAAGTAATTTTAATGTTTTCATGTTAGTTCATTTTAAATACTAGTTTTATTTTATCTGTTTATCTCCCTCCCTCTCTCCCCAATTTCTTCTCCTGGGAAACTAAAACAATACATGAATAATACACAAGAATATACTAATGATATAAAGAATGTAACAACACAGAGAAATATGGAGAAAACCAAATATCTCCTCCTGGATCATGCTTTCTGTCTAACCCTACCCCCTTCTCAAATCTCTCTATTCTCACTTTGTTCTCAGAAGCAAATTTCTGTACTAGTTTTGTCATTTCTTCCAGTGGTTGAATTCTGAAACGGAAGTGAGAATGAAGAAAATATTAAAATAGACTATATTTTATATCCCTGATTTCAAACTATACTACAAAGCTACTGTAATCAATAAAGTATGGTACAAGCACAAAAACTGACACATAGGTCAATGGAACAGAATAGAGAGCCCAGAAATGAACTCACACTTATATGAGCAATTAATCTATGACAAAGGAGGGAAGGATATACAGTGGAGAAAAGAGTCTCTTCAATAAATTGTGTTGGAATAACTGGACAGATACATGCAAAAGAATCAAACTGGACTACTTTCTCACACCATATGCAAAAAAAAATTCAGAATGGATTAAAGACTTAAATGTAAGACCTGAAACCATAAAACTTTTGGTAGAAAACATAGGCAGTATGCTGACACTCATCTTAGCAATATTTTTTCAGATGTGTTTCCTCCAGCAAGGAAAACAAAAACAAAAACAAACAAATGGGACTACCTCAAACTAAAAAGCTTTTGTACAGCAAAGGAAATTATCAACAAAATGAAAAGGCCACCTATCAAATGGGAGAAGATATTTGCAAATGGTATATCCAGCAAGAGGTTAATAACCAAAATATACAAAGAACTCATACAACTCAATCTCAAATAAAATAAGCAACTTGATTAAAAAGTGGTCAGAGGACCTGAATAGACATTTTTCTAAAGAAGGCATTTTTCCAACAGGCACAAGAAAAGATGCTCAACATTGCTAATTATCAGGGAAATGCAAATCAAAACCACAATGAGATATCACCTCACACCTGACAGAATGGCTATTACCAGGAAGACAGAAATAACAAGTGTTGGTGAGGATGTGGAGAAAAGGGAATCCTTGTGCCCTGTTGGTGGGAATGTAAATTGGTGCAGCCACTATGAAAATCAGTATGGAGGTTACTCAAAGATTAAAAATAGAAATACCAGGCAATCCAGCAATTTCACTTCTACATATTTATTTGAAGAAAACAAAAGGACTAATTTGAAAAGATATAAGCGCTCCAATGTTCATTGAAGCATTACTTACAACAGCCAAGATTTGGAGGCAACCTAAGTGCCCATGGACAGATGAGGGGATAAAGAAGATGTGATATACATATACATATACATGTACATGTACATACACATATATATATAATGGAATATTACTCAGCTATAAAGAAGAATGAAATCTTGCCATTTGTGACAACATGGATGCACCTGGAGGGTATCATGCTAAATGAAAGTGCTTTCAGGCAGAGAAAGACAAATACTATACGATTTCACTTATATGTCAAATCTAAAAAATAAACAAATGAACAAATATAACAAAACAGAAACAGTCAGAGATACAGAGAACAAATAGCTGGTTGCCAGAGGGTAAGGGGGTGGGGGAGATGAGAGAAATTGGTGAGGGATATTGAGAGGTACAAACTTCCAGTTATAAAATAAATGAGTTAAGAGAATGATACCTGCAGTGTGGGGAATATAGTCAATAATAATGTAACATCTTTGTATGGTGACCAATGGTAACTAGACTCATTGTGTTCATTATTTTGAAACGTATAGAAGTATTGAATCACTATGTTGTGCACCAGGAGCTAACATAGTGTTGTAGGTCAATATACTTCGAAAACAAACAAGCAAACTCATGGAAAAAAAGATCAGATTTGTGGTTACCAGATGTGGGGCTTGGGGGAAGGGGATTGGCTAAAGATTGCTAAAACGTACAAACTACCAGTTATAAGATAAATAAGTACTAGGGATGTAATGTCCAACATGATAAACATAATGAGCACTGCTTTATGTTGTACGTGAAAGCCGCCAAGAGAGTCAATTGTAAGAGTTCTCATCAAGGAAAAAAATTTCTTTTTCATTTTATTTCTTTTTCAGTTCTTCTATTTTGTAGCTATATGAGATGACTGATATTCACTACACTTATTGTGGTAATTATTTCATGATGTATACAAGTCAAATCATTGTGCTGTGTACCTTCAACTTATATAGTGCTGTATGTCAATTTTATCACAATAAAACTGGAAGGAAAAAAACAGACAATTTAAAGCTGACTCTGAAGTGTTTGGGTCAGGAATGGACAAGAATTCTTGCACTCACCAACTTCTATTCAACACTGTACTGTAGTTCCAGTGATAGCAATAGGATAAAAAAGTATAGTTGCAAAATAATAAATAAAATTGTCATTATTAGCAAATGATATATTTCTGTATGTAGAAAATCCCAAGAGTCTACAGATGGGGTCAAAGTAAAAAATATTTTATTTCTATCAACAAGGACTATAAAATTTTTAAAATTTAGAAAATTTAAAATGACATTTATAAATAGCATTGAAAAAGTATCAAATACTTAGGAAGATTCTCAAGAAAGAAAACTACAAAATGTTACTGAGATAATTATAAAAGACTTAAATAAATGGAGGGATGTATATGTTCACTGATGGAGAGATTCAACATTTAAAGATGTCAACTTCCCCCAAATTAATCTATAGAAACAATGTATTTCCAATCAAAATCTCAGCATTTTTACTTTGTGGAAATTAAAAGGCTGATTTTAAAATTTATATGGAGATGCAGAGGGCCAAAAGAGCCAAGACAATCTTTAAGAAGAACAAAGTTGAGGGATATCCTCTAGTGAATATCAAGGCTTCATATGAAGTTAGAACAATTAAGACACTGGTATTGTCCAAAAAATAAATGAAAAGCTCAATGGAAATAAATAGAAAACCCAGAAACAGACCCATATAAGGATGCTATGTGACATAGGTGGCACTGCAGAGCAGTAGGGAAAGAACAGTCCTTTTAATAAAGGGTGCTGGGTCAATTCAGTCAAGGGGGCTGGGGAGGTTGGGAGAGGACCTGACAATTCCACCTCCTCCTGACCCCTACTCAGCTCATAAAGTAATTCCCAGTGGACTGTGCTATAAATGTGAAAGGCAAAAAACAAGGCATCTGTAAGGTAACATATAGGAGTATCTTTATGAACTTAGAATAATCAAAGATTTCTTAAATATGATGCAAAAATCACTAGCCATAAAGAGAAAGATGGATAAAATACCGTAAGACTAGAAACATCTATCAAAACATTCTCTTAATAGAGAAAAAGCAAGCCATTGTCTATTTTTAAAAACTCAAGATCTGTAGTGTTTTTTATTCCATAAATACCTATTTTGTTTATATTTTTAGATGAGATTCTCCCTTATGTTTATCTTCAAGTATTAATTATGCTAATTTAAAAAAAGCTCTGTTTTCTCTTGGATTTTTATTCTTCTGTTGCATAGTATCTTTCTTTCACTGTGTTTGTTTTCTTCAAATGTTTGATTATTGCTTGTGAGTTCATTTTGCATTGGTATTTAAATTTCCCATTTGTGAATGAAGGTTCTGATTAGAGCAATTTTCCTCCAGTTATTGTGAAGAAAGTTGTTTGTGCCACTAGCATGGGGGTGCAAGGTCTGTATCTTTTCAGTTTGTGGGTTCCTCCTACTCTCGGTAAATACTACAAACCTGGAGAATTCCTCTGCCTCTGCAACCCCCTTTTCCAACATTCGTTGCTTTAGTCCAGAACTAAATGCTACTTTGAACTCTCTGCTGTCATTCAGCATAAGCAGAAATGGAAGGAGGTGCTGAATTGCCATGTTGCTACTTGTCTTCCCCAGTTCCCCTTGTGATCACTACCAAGCCCTACCCACTCTGGATCTATTTACTCATAGTTTGGAGCATCATTCAAACTTCATAGAATTCTCCTCCTTTTCATATTTCAGACTCAGGTTTCTCCTCCAATCGTCATGGCTGGTTTCAGGGGCAGGTGACTCGTGGAGTCCCACAGGGCCCAGCACTCTGAAGGGCCCTGCACTTGGCTTAATGTTCTCCTGTTGCCATCTTGAAGTTCTTAATGTGTTTTGAACCAGGGTGCTGGATTTTCATTTTGCACTGGGCCCTTCAAATCATGTTAGCTAGGCCTGTGGGTCTGATATCTCTTCAATACAATCTTGATTCCTTAATAGCTTTCAGAATTTCTCAAACATTTTCTTCTGTTATAGTAATTCTTTCCTGTATCTAATACAATTACATTTTTTAGTTTGTAAGCTTTATTGAAGTATAAAATTTACTTGTTTTAAATGTAGTTTGGTGATTTTTAGTAAGCTCACAAAGTTATGCAACCATCCTCACAATCGAGTTCTAGAACATTTCCATCACTCCAAAAAGATTTCATGTGACCATTTGAAGTCACTCCCTGTTCCCATCACTAGCACGAGCACTTCTCATATTTTAAATGTATTTTAAAAAATATGATTCTTAGGTATGTTTGTGCATGGGGAGAAGATTCTAAATTCCTTTTAAAGGAAGTTGGAGAAGAAAAGCCTTAAAGAGAATGACAGTCTTCAAAAAAGTAGTGTGGGAAAGAATCTTTCTGAGCAGTCAGGGACCTTCCTCCTCTTTTTCTTCCTAGTAGGTCATTTGTGAGAGGCCATTTTTGTGTGAATTCAAGTGTGATGACAAGAGAATGAATAGGAACTGTTTAGAGTTTGGCACTTCTAATTAAACAAAATCTGTTTCTCTTTGTATTCTTTTAGATTTTCAACAACAAAAAATTACTTGAAAACAATACAGCCATACAGCTTAAACTTATAAGTTGGTTCATTGCTAAACTCAATGAAACAATAATTAGAGCTATATTTTTCCAAGCAGACTTCTTATAATCATTTGGCTTTTGATTTTAATTTTTATAAAATAATCTTTTCTGATTATAAAACTCCTAAATGGTTATATTAATAGAATTGCACAATGTAGAATGATATATAGAGGAAAATAAAATCTCCAATTTTTCTAATACTGTATCACATTTCTTCCGAATATTTTCTTTTGCATATATGTGTGTATGTAGCAGGTTTTTTTTTTTTTTGGTCCAGTCCAACATGGGATCATAACTCATATACAATTTTCTGCTTGGTGTATAACATATATGTGACCATTTATACACATTCATAAATATTCTTCAAAAACATAATTTATTTGTGTGAGTAGCAGCTGATTTTGGACAAGAGAAGAGCCTCAGAGCAGGGTTCAAATACTAGACTGAATATGAGACTAACACCTATACATGATTCAGATCTTTCTAGATTACTCTATAGCCAGAAGACTCAAGATGATAGAAATTCCCCTGTAGGCCACCTCATTACAGAACCCTAATAATGAAACAGGCTAGAGAAAGGAGAATATTCTTTTAAAGAATTTACTTAGGCAGATTAAAATAACACTAATTCCTTAAAGGTGATTACTTTCTACATATTTCCTTTTTTTTTTTTTTTTTTTTGATGATTTTGTTTACTTGAAATGACCAGAATGGGCAACTCCATAGAGACAGAAAGTAGATTAATGGTTTTCAGGGTCCAGGGAAGCAGGGAATTGGCAATGACCATTAATGGGTAGAGGAATTCTTTTGAGGGGGTGATGAAAATGTTCTAGAATAAAATGATGGCACATTGTGAATATACTGGGTTGGCCCAAAATTTCATTTGGATCCCAACAAACTTTTGGGCCAACTCAATACTTAAAATTTGTCATCAAGTTGTACATCTTTAAAAGGTGAATCTTACAGTATGCAAATCATACATATTTGTTAAGATATTTACACTACAGTATTTGTAAGTTTCTGCCTCCAAGATCTATACCTAGTGTAACTCCTAGCACATAGTAGATGTTCAATAAAGTTAATTGGTGAAAGAATGAGGGAGAAATGAGAACAAAGTATTCTATTTATTCTTAATCAATATTTAGGCTGCTGAGTAAACCCACTAATCTCCCCAAATGCAGAAAACACACAAATATCTAATTTATTAGATAAGTCCTGTAAAGTCATATAAAATCACTTGGCAAGTTGCCTGGCACATAATAAGCATTCTATAAATACTAGCTATTATTATTAATAAAAATAATCTGCCTCCATAGAGTTGGAAGCCCGAGCACACAGCAGTGGCAGCCAGAAGCAAGTTGTAGTTGCAAATGGGTAGCAATGGTGGTGGCAACACCCAGGGATGGGGACGGGCCTCTCCAGTCTGGTTTGTCCAATTGGAAACTTGCTGGAAGTGCCCCTCAGGACACCCTTCTTTTCATCTGCAGATATATTACTGAAAATTGCAGCTCAGCCCTGTCAGTCTAAATTACATTAGGAAGATTAGGAGGTGCTCTGAAAGGAGAAAACAGGATTTGGCAATTTGATTTCAGGAAAACTTGAAAGGTCAGAGATGGAAGGCCAAGGTGAAAAAAATAGAGCTTTGAGCTTCTGCAGTGAGAACCAACCATCAGAGCAATGACAGTAATGAAACTTTAGGAGTAATGTCTTCAGTAACAATCATCAACCATGATAGAATTTTGTCTATTTGGGGAGGTGGGAGATGTAGTGAATTGTCTAAAACGAATGCTGTTTGTTAATTTTGCTGTTCTCATAGGATTTCTAGTTAAAATAGTATTTTTGGTTCATCAGAACTGTTTTGCTTATTTAGTAAAGCTAAAAAGTTATTTTAATTGCCCCTTAACATTTCTCATTATTTTTGTCAAATTTTATACAAAACTGCTTTTAAAAACAGTGCTAAAACTTTCATGCTTTTTCTTTCTTATAAGCAACTGGCAATTACTAAGAACTTAATGAAATAAAACACCTCTGTGAGATTTTCTAGAATACGTTTTTCACACATAGTCAGTTGTTTGTTTCACCACTAGTTATCATGTCATGTTTTGTCGGTTGTTTGCAGATAAAAGTTAGGTTGCTTTTTTTTTTTAAACCAAGTAGTATAGTTATATAAGTAGACATATGAGCCAGAAATATAACCATGTATTCTTGATCATTAAGTGGTTATTCTTATGGGCTTGGTGTCTGACCCTGGATGAGTACTCAGTATTTCTGAGCTGCAATTTCTTATAAAATATATAAAATAAAAATAATGGTGAGGTAGCTTCATCCACTAGAGGACAGACAGCAGAAGCAAGAAGAACTAAAATCCTGCAGCCTGTGGAACAAAAACCACATTCACAGAAAGACAGACAAGATGAAAAGGCAGAGAGCTATGTACCAGATGTAGGAACAAGATAAAACCCCAGAAAAACAACTAAATGAAGTGGAGATAGGCAACCTTCCAGAAAAAGAATTCAGAATAATAATAGTGAAGATGATCCAGGACCTCGGAAAAAGAATGGAGGCAAAGACCGAGAAAGAGGCAAGAAATGTTTAACAAAGATCTAGAAGAATTAAAGAACAAACAAACAGAGATGAACAATAAAATAACTGAAATGAAAACTACACTAGAAGGAATCAATACCAGAATAACTGAGGCAGAAGAATGGATAAGTGAGCTGGAAGACAGAATGGTGGAATTCACTACTGCTGAACAGAATAAAGAAAAAAGAATGAAAAGAAATGAAGACAGCCTAAGAGACCTCAGGGACAGCATTAAACACAACAATATTCGCATTATAGGGGTCCCAGAAGGAGAAGAGAGAGAGAAAGGACCCGAGAAAATATTTGAAGAGATTATAGTCGAAAACTTCCCTAACATGGGAAAGGAAATAGCCACCCAAGTCCAGGAAGCGCAGCGAGTGCCATACAGGATAAACCCAAAGAGAAAAACACTGAGACACATAGTAATCAAATTGGCAAAAATTAAAGGCAAAGAAAAATTATTGAAAGCAGCAAGGGAAAAATGACAAATAACATACAAGGGAACTCCCATAAGGTTAACAGCTGATTTCTCAGCAGAAACTCTACAAGCCAGAAGGGAGTGGCATGATATACTTAAAGTGATGAAAGGAAGAATATACAACCAAGATTACCCAGCAAGGATCTCATTCAGATTCGATGGAGAAATCAAAGCTTTACAGACAAGCAAAAGCTAAGAGAATTCAGCACCACCAAACCAGCTCTACAACAAATGCTAAAGGAACTTCTCTAAGTGGGAAATACAAGAGAAGAAAAGGACCTACAAAAACAAACCCAAAACAATTTAAGAAAATGGTCATAGGAACATACATATCAATAATTACCTTAAACGTGAATGGATTAAATGCTCCAACCAAAAGACACAGGCTTGCTGAATGGATACAAAAACAAGACCCATATATATGCTGTCTATAAGAGACCCACTTCAGACTTAGGGACACATACAGACTGAAAGTGACGTGATGGAAACAGACATTCCAAGCAAATGGAAATCAAAAGAAAGCTGGAGTAGCAATTCTCATATCAGACAAAATAGACTTTAAAATAAAGACTATTAGAAGAGACAAAGAAGGACACTACATAATGATCAAGGGATCGATCCAAGAAGAAGATATAACAATTGTAAATATTTATGCACCCAACATAGGAGCACCTCAATACATAAAGCAAATACTAACAGCCATAAAAGGGGAAATTGACAGTAACACAATCATAGTAGGGGACTTTAACACCCCACTTTCACCAATGGACAGATCATCCAAAATGAAAATAAATAAGGAAACACAAGCTTTAAATGATACATTAAACAAGATGGACTTAATTGATATTTATAGGACATTCCATCCAAAAACAACAGAATACACATTCTTCTCAACTGCTCATGGAACATTCTCCAGGATAGATCATATCTTGGATCACAAATCAAGCCTTGGTAAATTTAAGAAAATTGAAATCGTATCAAGTATCTTTCCTGACCACAACGCTATGAGACTAGATATCAATTACAGGAAAAGATCTGTAAAAAATACAAACACATGGAGGCTAAACAATACACTACTTAATAACGAAGTGATCACTGAAGAAATCAAAGAGGAAATAAAAAAATACCTAGAGACAAATTACAATGAAAACACGACAATCCAAAACCTATGGGATGCAGCAAAAGCAGTTCTAAGAGGGAAGTTTATAGCTATACAAGCCTACCTCAAGAAACAAGAAAAATCTCAAATAAACAGTCTAACCTTACATCTAAAGGAATTAGAGAAAGAAGAACAAACAAAACCCAAAGTTAGCAGAAGGAAAGAAATCATGAAGATTAGAGCAGAAATAAATGAAATAGAAACAAAGAAAACAATAGCAAAGATCAATAAAACTAAAAGCTGGTTCTTTGAGAAGATAAACAAAATGCATAAACCATTAGCCAGACTCATCAAGAAAAAGAGGGAGAGGACCCAAATCAATAAAATTAGAAATGAAAAAGGAGAAGTTACAACAGACACCGCAGAAATAGAAAGCATCCTAAGAGACTACTACAAGCAACTCTATGCTAATAAAATGGACAACCTGGAAGAAATGGACAAATTCTTAGACAGGTATAACCTTCCAAGACTGAACCAGGAAGAAATAGAAAATATGAACAGACCAATCACAAGCACTGAAATTGAAACTGTGATTAAAAATCTTCCAACAAACAAAAGCCCAGGACCAGATGGCTTCACAGGTGAATTCTATCAAACATTTAGTGAAGAGCCAACATTCATCCTTCTCAAACTCTTCCAAAAAATTGCAGAGGAAGGAACACTCCCAAACTCATTCTATGAGGCCACCATCACCCTGATACCAAAGTCAGACAAAGATACTACAAAAAAAGAAAATTACAGACCAATATCACTGATGAACATAGATGCAAAAATCCTCAACAAAATACTAGCAAACAGAATCCAACAACACATTACGAGGATCATACACCATGATCAAGTGGGGTTTATCCAAGGGATGCAAGGATTCTTCAATATACGCAAATCAATCAATGTGATACACCATATTAACAAACTGAAGAATAAAAACCATATGATCACCTCAATATATGCAGAAAAAGCTTTTGACAAATTCAACCACCCCCCCAAAAAAAGGTATCCTGTTTATAAGGTTCTTGTGAGGAGTAAATGGGAAAATAAGTGTTAAGCATAAGACTTGGTGCATAGTAAATGCTCAACAAATAGTTTTTTAAAAAACATTTTATTTAAGTGTGTGAATGTGAGAGATAGTCCAAGAGGCATTGTTTTCCTGACAGACTATGTCTATATGACTGTGCAGGAAGATTGTAAACATCTGTGCCTTGGTTACTGTTTGCCTGATTTACTTAACCATGTGGATTTTGTCAACTATTTTCAACTAACCACATACAGGTAGTACCATCTACACTGCACAGATGGTTTCTTCAACCCATCAGCAATGCCTGAGTGGGGCATCACCAGGGACCAGGCATGTTAAAAGTTAGAGGCAAGGAAATTTGGGTTTTTACATTTTAAGTCTCCTAGAGTGCTTATAAACTCCTACGTGGCTCAGCTCTGATTATGGAAAAGCTGATCTTTCTAAATACATATTTTTTTTAGAGATTCAGAACCATCAGTGTCGCCTGACTCATCAGGAAGTGTTCTGAGTCTGTGACAGCAGGCAAAGCAAGTAGGAATGGTAGAGGGAGTTAAAAAAACAATTTAATGCTTATTTCAATGTTCATTTTTATTACTAAAATATTAAATGAATGTAAACATAAGGGAGCAGCATTTTTCATCTTTCCCAATTTCCTGTTTCAATTATCCATTTTTGTAAAATGTCACGTGGGGTTGTCACTGGGAGACAAGGAGGCAACACAACTAAGTGCTTTGCAGTCTGTGTGTGGATTGAGTAACAATTGTGCAGTGACCAATCACTGACAGGCTTCACAAGAAGCGACATAGTTGGCCATTGATCAGGATACGTATCTGTTATCTATGTAGTGATTTGTGGACTGAATAGCTAGCAGCGAAGTTTGTACTTTATGCAGCTACTCACAGTTAATATACTGTGGTAATGGAAACGTGAACCCAGTTGCCTGGGACCAGTGTTTTTAATTAAACCATAATAACTGAAATGTGCATACTGGAACTGTGCAAAGCAAGGATTGCCAGGATATAGTTACATACAATGAATGAAGGGGATGACTTCCCAATTTGGTCTTGATAGGCTGTGAATGGCAGTACCTCTTCCTATCCCAACCCACCTGGTGGCGGGGGTGGGCAACGTTGGTCTCATGGAATCTGAAGAATATGGTGCACTTAGTTCTCTGACTATGCCATTCCCCATAAAAGGGGAATCATGCTGGTCATGTGATTCACTGAAGTGAGATAGAATCTAGAAACTGTATTTACTTCTGCTCCTCTTATTCTATAGTACAGCTGAGATCACTGAGGATTTCAGTCTAACTTGGGGATTTGATTGTTTCCTCCATTCTCCCCTCGGAACTTTCCCTCCTCCCCGCCGGCCCCACACACCTCATGGACACTGACAAGAAGAGGCTCAAGTCCTGCAGGGTCAAGTCTCTGTGACAGTTCCAGAGGGATAAATATTTGTCAAGGTCAGATCAAT
This sequence comes from Monodon monoceros, assembly GCF_005190385.1. Taxonomy (NCBI): domain Eukaryota; kingdom Metazoa; phylum Chordata; class Mammalia; order Artiodactyla; family Monodontidae; genus Monodon; species Monodon monoceros. The sequence continues at coordinate 79,993,019 of NW_021703768.1, read as the reverse complement.
GATATTAAACACAGAGGGGCAAAGAACCAAGAAAGGTGAGGAATTCATAGCCCTGTCTGTAAATGAAGAGGATTGATGGTAGCTGGAGACAAAGAGAGGATTCACTGGAAAGAGGGTGATATGGTCTTAGGAAATAGGAGCTCGAGAGCTTGGGGAGATTCCTCACAGGGTTGTGATAAATGGTCTCATATTTGCAACACAGTGTCTGTCTGTCACATAATAAGACATTACAAATATTTGTTAAATGAAGCAAAAAGTATTGTTGGGATTCCACCACAAAGACAAGCATTTTTAAATTAATATTGAGTTTGGAGAAATAATATTTTATAAAACCTAGATTGAATATGAATATATAGAGCATGCAAATAAAATGGACCAAAGATGAAAGTTAAACCCAAGGATATTCAATGGGAAATTCATTTTTTTCTCTCTCTGTTTGATAATTTGTGTTCCTTTCCAATGTCCCTGAGGGAGTCTGGTTGCTCTTTTGGAAATGTAAATCATAACATGCAGTTTTTTGCTTAAAATTTTCCAGTGGCTGCCACTGCACCAAAAATAAAATCTGAAGTGCTTCCCATGGCTCACCAGCCCTATGTAATCTGATGCCTAACAAATTCTTTAATCCCATCTCTTATCCTCATCCCTCACCACTCTCCCCTATGCTCCAATATTCTTTAGTTACATTGGCCTTTTTTTCTGTTTCACAAATATGCCAAACTCATTGTGGTCTTAGGGTCTTTGTTTTTGCTGTGACCTCTGGCAAGTTCAACCTATAGATCTTCACATGGAAAACTCTTAGCACAGTGTCTAACATATGGCGTCGGTAAATATTATTTATGATGTTGTTCTTTGGGATTTCTTCTGCCCGTAGAATGTCCAATTAATTCTGTATTTCCTCTTTAACTTTTGCCTGTTTTTGAGGTAACGGATGCATAATACCAAACCTCTCTATTGGGAAAAAGATGAAAGGTGTGTCTGCCTCAGTCAGGAAAATCTGGTTATGCTGCAGTCACAAATAGTCCCTCAAATCTCAGTGGCTTAAAACAACAAAGGTGTATTTTTGCTTATGCTACATATCCAGTGTGGATTGGCAAGAAGGTTCTACTAACTGCAGAGATGCTAACATTTTATGATATCACCAACTCAACATGAAGTTTCAGGGTTTGCATGTCAGAAGAGGACGATGGAGAGTAGAGCATTGTCAATTAAATTATTTATCCTAGATATGACACAAATCATTGCTCAGATTTTATTGACAGTAAGTCAGGATCTGTTGTCTCCTGTCTGCATTCCCATCTTTCTATTAGGTCTTGATGGCAGGGACTACATTTTTTAATTGGGGTTTCCAAAATAATTTGGGAATACTTTTAACAGTTTAGATTCCTAGGTTCCACCCTTCAAAGTTCTAATTTAGTTGGTCTGGGATGGGGAGTGGTCATCAATTTATCTGTAGTATTTCTAATAACTCAGTTTCCTGTGATTTGGAGACCACACTTTGAGAAACACAACTCTAATGACTAGAACAATGGTTTATTGATTGTAAGTGCTTAATAAATATTTTTTGATTGACTGTACAATTAGGGTTCCCTTATGAATAAAGATTTAAATGACTAAATCAGTAATCTAAATGAAGAGTATCTGTATATGCTAACCTGCATTAGGAGGAAGATAAAGGTCCTGAGTTTTTATCATTTACCCTAAAATAACTTCTAACTTTGGTGGGGAGGTGATGCTGGGACTATCTTCCTTTCACTTCATTCAGGTCACTAGGTTGAGCCACACAGGATCCCAGCCATGTCATGTCCCTCATTCAGGAAGAAAGCCCAAATTAAAGAATATTAAAAAAAGAGCAGATGAACACTTTGATTCATTCCATTTGAAATGGACTATGTAGAAAGCAATATAATCTCTTGTAATTAAAAGTTACTTTGTGTGAATCACGCCCACATTTCTTTGACCGTGACAGATAATAGCCTTCTTTTTATGTTGTATTAAAAATCTAATGGCAAATAACTTTAAAACCCTACTAACTGGCAACTAAACTTTTTGTCACTTATCTCAGCAGTATTTTCACATTCTGATCACAGAATAACAACACAAGGAGTAAAGATCATAATGGTGTTATAAAGTAAGAACCATAAATGTATGCTTTTTAAGTGAAGTTAATGGTCCATTATGATAGATTACTCATCCCCTTGAAAAGTTCAACCATTTAAAAACCAGATCTACTACATTTTCAATTTTCAGGCTTTTCTCTGAAAGGCAGCTTCAGAGTGAAGGTCTCCATGGATATATATTCACAGCATTATGTTTTGGTTCATAAAATCTGAAGGCTTCTATAGTATTAAAATGTTCATGTAAAGCATGCTGGAGTAAAACACAGCAAAAACCAGTGCTTAAAATATCCATTAGTTGTTTTAAAAATTAATTTGTAGGAGATTCTATTTTCATAACTGCTGTGAGATCTTTAATAGTATCACTGTTTCCTCCCCCTCTGGGCATGTCAGGCTACACTTATAGGCTATGTATGAGTATGGGCACTCACACTGGAGTATGGGCTAAAGAGAAGATAACAAGAGAATATATGTTCGATTATTGTCTTGCTAGAAATATTTGTTGTTTCTTTAGTATCTGTATTCTGACCAGTGAATCTAAGTATCTTGGCTGGGAATTGAATAGGTAATTTTGCCTTTGCCTGAATGTGGATCAAGTTTAGTTGATACTTCTCTAATAGATAATGACAAAACTAAAAGAGCTGAAAGAAATGCAAGAAAATCACGTATACTCAAAGACTTGTTTCCTTACTGCATGAAGATTTGTGCTTTTCCTGGATCACATCTGAGAAGGCAATGTGCACAGTGGAGTCATGGTCTTTCCTGGAGATTGCTCTGTAATGTTCTTGTTAAAAAAATGGCTTTACATATTTAGAATATACTGTGAACAATAGTAGTCATAACAATTATACTTGTGACTATTATTGTTCATGGTTTATTCTAAATACATAAAGATTCATTGTGATGTGCTTGTTGATAGGTCTCACAATATTATCATAAAGCACAGAGTGGGATTAATATTGAGAGTCAGGAGTTTTAAGCGTCTACGTTGCTTGGGACGTTTAGTGTGACACAATTTCTTTTTTTAAATTCAGGTGCAGAATTGAGATAATCGTATCCCTCAGCTCACAGCTTATTATAATTACTGGTCCTGGGAAAGCCTCTCTCTTTATTTCTTTCTGCTATTTTATCTTTATTTTCCATGCCTATTTCCTTATTTCCTCCAAAAGTAATGTACTGTTTTTGTTATGTATCTTTGTATGTGCTCTTGTGAAATGTGTATTGTTGTTTTGTGCACCTGCATTTTTAGTACTCATAAATGGAGCTAGGTAATAAATCTCAGTCAGTTTTACCTTGTTTCACTCAGTCTCTATGTTGCTGTGTATTTCTACTATTCGAGGCTGCTCGTTGCTGTATCATTTATTAAGCTCTGTGTAGTGTTCACACTCACTTTTTAAAAATACAATTTTGTTTGTCTTCTCTGATGCTCACGATTTATTAATTTGTTCACTTTCTATCTCCATCTTTCTAAAAATCAAATGTATTTTGAAAATGAAGGTCATTACATACCAGGATAAGGTCAAACAGCAGCATTTAACAACATTTTCCAGTAAAGTTCCAAAATGGCACAGGAATTTCACAGCTCTCCGACCAGGGAGAAGACTTCCCTTATTAGATGAAGACACCATATGCATGAAATATCCCATACTGCTCTTTCAGTCTCCCCCATACTTTAATTCTAAGTATTAGCCTAACAGTAATTATGAAGCTACCCTTCAGAATGTTCATTTTCATTGAGACATAGAAGCTTCTTGTGCAGATGTGGGATCAGGGATGCTTGAACAAATATATATGTTTAAAATAACATAAAGCCAGGGCGACCTGGAATCAGACCTGCTTGTGACTGGCTTTTGCTGTCACTGTGCAGGTCATTAAATGACTCTACCTTTTTTCTCTTCGTAGATCTTGGACAATAACTCAGAGTATCTTGAGTTTCTTAAGGAAGAGTGATGATTATTATTAAGGAGAACCATCTCCTATTCTCTTTTTTAAGACCTTTGGGACCTAATGAGGAATGTGAACCGACCTGATGAGGACCCGCCTCTGAGAGCAGCCGGCTCGCACCTCCATCCTCTGGCCTGTGCCAGGAGGTTGTGTGCCTAACCTGCTCAGAAATCATTCCTTTCTGTCTGTCACTGAAGCCTGAACACACTCCAGGAATTACTCACTAATTAATGTCAGCACATTACAGGTGAAGAAAGAAGGGAAATTGCTTGGACTTATTTCTGAGGAAACCTTCAGCAATTCTCTTTAGTGCCAGTTAATGTGTACCTCACGGCGGCAGTGAACCAAATCATAAAATGGGGCTCATGTAGATGAGTGCCCTGGAGGTGACCCATGTGAGCCTCTTGACCAGTATTTGTTTCCATATTGTGTCTATTTTGTTAGGATGCTACTTACAACACAGGATGATCTATTTGGTGGCATCAGATAGGCTAAGAATTTAAACTGCGGCTTTATTAGCAATAAGTTCTAGAGTGCATATGCAAAAATCTAGGAAATAACTTTCAAAATGGCACTTTCCTGATTTTAATTTGTTGCTGCATTATGGTCTTTGATAAATAGCTTTTCCAAGAGTGGAACACATAATAGATCATTACATGGATCTTAGGAAGTCTTCCTCTTTTAATAAAAAGCAGTTTCTAATATGTTTTTATGCCTATAAAATTAGGAACTGGATGCTAAAATCCAAATAATCACTTTGGATAATCATGATAATAGATGTGTACTAATATATCATGTTTGATCTAAAGTTTTGAGAGTAAATCCAATATATGAGATACCAGTTAGGAGTGAGTCTGCAGTTAGGAATGGGAGAGTCATTCTGCAGAAAAAGCAGTTGGAGCTGCAGTAAACCAAAAAGGGGGGTTCAGTTTTATGTTTGTTGTTCTTTAGCCTTTGTTATTATTTTTTCCCCATTAGGGATGCCATTGATGTGCACTTTAGACTTCACCTGAGTAAGAAAGTCTGGGCTTGGACAGTAAGGTCTGCTTTGCTCAGACCTTCAGCTCTTTAGAGAAGACTCTATGCCATCTAATCCCTCCATCTCCAGCTCAGCACAGCACCTGGCACACAGGATGGGGCAAGATTATTTCATAAATGAGGACTACAGAGTCAGGTAGACATACCTACAAGGTCAGGCCAAGTTTTGAGCATATTAGTAAACTGCTGGAGAACCATTTTGGTGCATGGACTTTGGAGTTAGACAAATCTGGATTCCAGTCCTGACAACTATATCGCCATGAGTAAGTACTCCTTTTAGGTCTCTATTTCCTCATCTATAAATTAGAGTTAATAATGGATTAGCAGAGAAGAAGGGAGAGGGGTGTAGTGAAGATGTATGTGACCACATCAAACCCAATGATTTTGCTAAAATTAAAAAAAAAATTAAGTACTAAGAAATTTGGCTCTTAATTAAATACTGCCTTGATTGTTCTCTAACAGATTTTTTTCCTAAATCTTAATATGTTAACTAGAATGAAGGGATTCAAGAGCACGCACTTTTCTCTTTGTTCTCCCAAGTATCTAGTACAGATTACATGGAAGCCTTAATCTGTGTGCTTTCTACAAACCACACTATGTAGGGGCTGGATATGGAAGAACATGCAAGTGAAAAAGTCATGACAGACTTGTGACCACGTGGCTAGCAAGGAACTAACTTCTCCAAGGAGAGATTTGTTACCTACCAACAGATACTTAGAGACCACAGAAAGAATCTCAACTCCTCTAATAGTACCTCGTTAGGAATGAGATACTTGGGCACAGGAATGAACATTTGCAGCCCTATCTGTATTACTCTTCCAAACTCTGCACCATGTTGTGTGCCCCTTTATTTTCTTCTGTCGAGAACATTTAAACTTTCATTTCCAGACACAGTTCTCTGCAGTTTGCAAGAAAGTTTTAGCAAGTAAGCAACAAAATTAAGAACCAGAATCCTGAACAGTAAACCCAAGTGAAGAACTATATTCCCAGGCTTGGCAGGTAGATATCCGTGTGGATGAAAGGCTCTTGGTGCTCCATCCAGGAGTCAGTGCTGTGCCTCTGAGGTGGGAGAGCCAACTTCAGGACACTGGTCCACAAGAGACTTGCCAGCTCCACATAATATCAAACGGAGAAAATCTCCCAGAGATCTCCATCTCAACACCAGCAACCCGCTTCACTCAATGACCAGCAAGCTACAGTGCTGGACACCCTATGCCAAACAACTAGCAAGACGGGAACACAACCCCACCCATTAGCAGAGAGGCTGCCTAAAATCATAATAAGCCCACAGACACCCCAAAAAACACCACCACCATTGGACCTGCCCCCCCAGAGAGACAAGATCCACCATCATCCACCAGAACACAGGCACTAGTCCCCTCCACCAGGAAGCCTACACAACCCACTGAACCAACCTTAGCCAGTGGGGACAGACACAAAGAACAGCGGGAACTACGAACCTGCAGCCAGCCTACAAAGAGGAGACCCCAAACATAGTAGGATAAGCAAAATGAGAAAACAGAAAATCACACAGCAGATGAAGGAGCAAGGTAAAAACCCCCCAGACCTAATAAATGAGGAGGAAATAGGCAGTCTACCTGAAAAAGAATTTAGAATAATGAAGTAAAGATGATCCAGTATCTTGGAAATAGAATAGACAAAATGCAAGAAACATTTAACAAGGACATAGAAGAACTAATGATGAAACAAACAACAATGAACAACACAATAACTGAAATTAAAAATACTCTAGATGGGATCAATAGTAGAAAAACTGAGGCAGAAGCACGGATAAGTGACCTGTAAGATAAAATAGTGGAAATAACTACTGCAGAGCAGAATAAAGAAAAAAGAATGAAAAGAACTGAGGACAGTCTCAGAGACCTCTGGGACAACATTAAACGCAGCAACATTCGAATTATAGGGGTTGCAGAAGAAGAAGAGAAAAAGAAAGGGACTGAAAAAATATTTGAAGAGATTATAGTTGAAAACATCCCTAATATGGGAAAGGAAATAGTTAATCAAGTCCAGGAGGCACAGAGAGTCCCATACAGGATAAATCCAAGGAGAAATACGCCAAGACACTATTAATCAAACTGTCAAAAATTAAATACAAAGAAAACATATTAAAAGCAGCAAGGGAAAAACAACAAATAACACACAAGGGAATCCCCATAAGGTTAACTGCTGATCTTTCAGCAGAAACTCTGCAAGCCAGAAGGGACTGGCAGTACATATTTAAAGTGATGGAGGAGAAACACCTGCAACCAAGATTACTCTACCCAGCAAGGATCTCATTCAGATTTCATGGAGAAATTAAAACCTTTACAGACAAGCAAAAGCTGAGAGAGTTCAGCACCGCCAAACCAGCTTTACAACAAATGCTAAAGGAACTTCTCTAGGCAAGAAACACAAGAGAAGGAAAACACCTACATTAAGGAAACCAAAACAATTAAGAAAATGGGAATAGGAACATACATATTGATAATTACCTTAAATGTAAATGGACTAAATGCTTCCACCAAAAGACACAGATTGGCTGAATGGATACAAAAACAAGACCCATATATATGCTGTCTACAAGAGACCCATTTCAGACGTAGAGACACATACAGACTGAAAGTAAGGGGATGGAAAAAGATATTTCATGCAAATGGAAACCAAAAGAAAGCTGGAGTAGCAATTCTCACATCAGACAAAATAGACTTTAAATTAGGACTATTAAAAGAGACAAAGAAGGACACTACATAAGGATCAAAGGATCGATCCAAGAAGAAGATAAAACAATTGTAAATATTTATGCACCCAACATAGGAGCACCTCAATACATAAGGCAAGTACTAACAGCCATAAAAGGGGAAATCGACAGTAACATATTCATAGTATGGGACTTTAACACCCCACTTTCACCAATGGACAGATCATCCAAAATGAAAATAAATAAGGAAACACAAGCTTTAAATGATACATTAAAAAAGATGGACTTAATTGATATTTATAGGACATTCCATCCAAAAACAACAGAATACACATTCTTCTCAACTGCTCATGGAACATTCTCCAGGATAGATCATATCTTGGGTCACAAATCAAGCCTTGGAAAAATTAAGAAAATTGAAATTGTATCAAGTATCTTTTCCAACCACAACGCTATGAGACTAGATATCAATTACAGGAAAAGATCTGTAAAAAATACAAACACATGGAGGCAAAACAATACACTACTTAATAACCAAGTGATCACTGAAGAAATCAAAGAGGAAATAAAAAAATACCTAGAGACAAATTACAATGAAAACACGACAATCCAAAACCTATGGGATGCAGCAAAAGCAGTTCTAAGAGGGACGTTTATAGCTATACAAGCCTACCTTAAGAAACAGGAAACATCTCGAATAAACAACCTAATCTTGCACCTAAAGCAATTAGAGAAAGCAGAACAAAAAAACCCCAAAGTTAGGAGAAGGAAAGAAATCATAAAAATCAGATCAGAAATAAATGAAAAAGAAATGAAGGAAATGATAGCAAAGTTCAATAAAACTAAAAGTGGTTCTTTGAGAAGATAAACAAAATTGATAAACCACTAGCCAGACTCATCAAGAAAAAAAGGGAGAAGACTCAAATCAATAGAATTAGAAAAGAAAAAGAAGTAACAACTGACACTGCAGAAATACAAAAGATCATGAGAGGTTACTACAAGCAGCTCCATGCCAATAAAATGAACAACCTGGAAGAAATTGACAAATTCTTAGAAATGCACAACCTGCCAAGACTGAATCAGGAAGAAATAGAAAATATGAACAGACCAATCACAAGCACTGAAATTGAAACTGTGATTAAAAATCTAACAAACAAATGCCCAGGACCAGGTGGCTTCACAGGCAAATTCTATCAAACATTTAGAGAAGAGCTAACACCTATCCTTCTCTAACTCTTCCAAAATATAGCAGACGGAGGAACACTCCCAAACTCATTCTATGAGGCCACCATCACCTTGATACCAAAACCAGACAAGGATGTCACACAGAAAGAAAACTATAGGCCAATATCACTGATGAACATAGATGCAAAAGTCCTCAACAAAATACTAGCAAACAGAATCCAACAGCACATTAAAAGGATCATACACCATGATCAAGTGGGGTTTATTCCAGAAATGCAAGGATTCTTCAATATACGCAAATCAATCAATGTGATAAACCATATTAACAAATTGAAGGAGAAAAACCATATGATCATCTCAATAGATGCAGAGAAAGCTTTCGACAAAATTCAATACCCATTTATGATAAAAATCTTGCAGAAAGTAGGCATAGAGGGAACTTTCCTCAATATAATAAAGGTCATATATGACAAACCCACAGCCAACATCGTCCTCAATGGTGAAAAACTGAAAGCATTTCCACTAATATCAGGAACAAGACAATGTTGCCCACTCTCACTACTCTTATTCAACATAGTTTTAGAAGTTTTAGCCACAGCAATCAGAGAAGAAAAAGAAATAAAAGGAATCCAAATTGGAAAAGAAGTAAAGCTGTCACTGTTTGCAGATGACATGATACTATACATAGAGAATTCTAAAGATGCTACCAGAAAACTACTAGAGCTAATCAATGAATGTAGTAAAGTAGCAGGGTACAAAATTGATGCACAGACAACTCTGGCATTCCTATACACTAATGATTAAAAATCTGAAAGTGAAATCAAGAAAACACTCCCATTTACCATTGCAACAAAAAGAATAAAATATCTAGGAATAAACCTACCTAAGGAGACAAAAGACCTGTATGCAGAAAATTGTAAGACACTGATGAAAGAAATTAAAGATGATAGAAATATATGGAGAGATATACCATGTTCTTGGATTGGAAGAATCAACATTGTGAAAATGACTCTACTACCCAAAGCAATCTACAGATTCAATGCAATCCCTATCAAACTACCACTGGCATTTTTCACAGAACTAGAACAAAAAATTTCACAATTTGTATGGAAACACAGAAGACCCCGAATAGCCAAAGCAATCTTGAGAACGAAAAACAGAACTGGCGGAATCTGGCTCCCTGACTTCAGACTATACTACAAAGCTACAGTAATCAAGACAGTATGGTACTGGCACAAAAACACAAAGATATCTCATTGGAACAGGATAGAAAGCCCAGAGATAAACCCACACACATATGGTCATCTTATCTTTGATAAAGGAGGCAGGAATGTACAGTGTAGAAAGGACAGCCTCTTCAATAAGTGATGCTGGGAAAACTGGACAGGTACATGTAAAAGTATGAGATTAGATCACTCCCTAACACCATACACAAAAATAGCTCAAAATGGATTAAAGACCTAAATGTAAGGCCAGAAACTATGAAACTCTTAGAGGAAAACATAGGCAGAACACTCTATGACATAAATCACAGCAAGATCCTTTTTGACCCACCTCCTAGAGAAATGGAAATAAAAACAAAAATAAACAAATGGGACCTAATGAAACTTCAAAGCTTTTGCACAGCAAAGGAAACCATAAACAAGACCAAAGGACAACCCTCAGAATGGGAGAAAATATTTGCAAATGAAGCAAGTGACGAAGGATTAATCTCCAAAATTTATAAGCAACTCATGCAGCTCAGTAACAAAAAAACAAAGAACCCAATCCAAAAATGGGCAGAAGACATAAATAGACATTTCTCCAAAGAAGATATACAGAGTGCCAACAAACACATGAAAGAATGCTCAACATCATTAATCATTAGAGAAATGCAAATCAAAACTACAATGAGATATCATCTCACACCGGTCAGAATGGCCATCATCAAAAAATCTACAAACAATAAATGCTGGAGAGGGTGTGGAGAAAAGGGAACACTCTTGCACTGCTGGTGGGAATGTGAATTGGTTCAGCCACTATGGAGAACAGTATGGAGGTTCCTTAAAAAACTACAAATAGAACTACCATATGACCCAGCAATCCCACTACTGGGCATACGCCCTGAGAAAACCATAATGCAGAAAGAGTCATGTACCAAAATGTTCATTGCAGCTCTATTTACAATAGCCAGGAGATGGAAACAACCTAAGTGTCCATCATCGGATGAATGGATAAAGAAGATGTGGCATATATATACATGGAATATTACTCAGCCATGAAAAGAAAGGAAATTGAGCTATTTGTAATGAGGTGGATAGACCTAGAGTCTGTCATACAGAGTGAAGTAAGTCAGAAAGAGAAAGACAAATACCGTATGCTAACACATATATATGGAATTTAAGAAAAAAAAATGTCATAAAGACACAGACCTACTAGAGAATGGACTTGAAGATACAGGGAGGGGGAAGCCTAAGCTGTGACAAAGAAAGAGAGAGGCATGGACATATATACACTACCAAATGTAAGGTAGATAGCTAGTGGGAAGCAGCCGCATAGCACAGGGAGATCAGCTCGGTACCGCCTGGAGGGGTGGGATAGGGAGGGTGGGAGGGAGGGAGATGCAAGAGGGAAGAGATATGGGAACATATGTATATGTATAACTGATTCACTTTGTTATAAAGCAGAAACTAACACACCATTGTAAAGCAATTATACTCCAATAAATATGTAAAAAAAGAAAAAAAAAAGATTGTAAGTTCCCAGGAGGCATGAGCCAAAAAAAAAAAGTCATGACAAATATGGTTTATTAAGAAAAGTCTGTTTGAAGCTTCCTAGCTCTATTCATGCACTAGTATTCCTGCAAATAATCTGTGTAATTTTCATTATATTTTGGTAAAGTCCTGAAAGATGAGAGAGCTGGAAGGGAAACGAGAGCAAAAAACTTTGGTCCTCGTTCTGGGTGGGTAGCAGGTAGACTAGGACAGGCAGAGAAGTCACCCAGGGGGATTAATTTGTTTCTAACAGTGATAGTATTGGAGGAAGAGGCTTTTTTTAAATAAAGGTGGGAGCACAAGATGCACTTTGAAACATTTCAAAGCTGAAAGAAATAGATGTTTTAAAAATTTAATAGAGTGATACCACAAACTTATCAAATGTCTTATATATCATCCTTATACATGAAAGATATGTATTAAACCCATTAGAATGGCTTCTTGTAATGGAGGAGAAAAAGCGGGGCCAAAAGGGAATAAAGACACAAATGCAAGGGGCCTTCTTCAGATCACTGGTGATCAAGAGCTCTGAACTGAATATGAATAACTTGACTCTGCACTTGGGGTTCAAAAGAAACCAATCACCACCACCACCAAAACAATGAAACTAAAATACATGGTGTGAGTGTGCAGAGTTCCAATGTGACCTCTTTTCATTTCATACACTGGGGAATGATGCTTCGGGCTATGGAGTTCCTGGGATTCCCAGGTGCAGGGGTATGTGTGTGTGTTTGGTTTCCTGTGACTAAACTGTCAGGAAGAGAAATGGAGCCTGAGAAAACTGCTGGCTTTTGATTGATTTGGCTTTCTTGAGTTAGAATATTCACGGACCAATCATAGCTTTTCCTTTCAAATAGGAGCTCTTCTTAATTTTCCCATGTTGTTTTTTTTGTGTGTATGGCGTGTGTGTGTGTGGGGCACGTGCATAGATCTTTGGAGTTCAAAAATAACAACAGCCACCAATTCAAGACCCACATACTCTAAGGGTTAAAATGCTGCTGCAAAAAAACCCCCCAAAAATGAAAAACCACAAAAAAAACCCCAATAACATTATTTACTCTATTAAATTGTGGTTAGACAAACAATTGCTACATACTTGAAAATCTGCCTTCTTTACCAGGTGAATTGGAATCTCCCCACATTTAATAAAAAGGGAAGAATGTGGGAACTTGGCTGAAATGTAAGACAAAGGGAAATAAAATATTATTTTTCAGAAAGAAATGTATAGGGATTTCTCAATACATTGAGAAAATGATCAACCAGAAATATGGATCATTGGTTTAAAGATCGAAGATTTAGGTTTTATAAACTACCTGTCTCAGTTATTCTGTTCCAAAGAGATAGAGCAAATGCTGTATGTGCCTCCAATAAGATAATGCGACTGTGGTCATAAAAAATCTCAAATATTGTACTATATTTTCTATGTTTTCTCTACCTGACCATTTAGCTATCATTTTACCTCATGTCTGATAGGTTTAAGGTAACTCCACAAATATGCCTAGAGGCATGAATGTGCTGGTGAATGAATATACTCAGCCCACCTGTATATGACCAAGTTTTTCTCCCTATCTGTTCACTTACCCAGAGATTCAAAAGTTTAAAAAAAGAAACATTATCCCAAAGTTTATGCCCAAGGCTGTGATCCATCCTGCTTCATGAGCAAAACAAGGCTGGGCCTGATCTGTGCATTTTGGGGCACCAGGCAGCAGCTGCTTGTCATCTACCGTCACTGGAGTGTTTCCTCATTGATTGCATTCCTTTTTCGACTCTTTCCTCATAAAAGAGACAGAGAGAAGGAGAATGGAAGTGAAGGAAGGAGGGTAGAAGGGAGGGGGAGAGAGAGAGAGAAAGGGGCCATCATGAAGACCACAGCCACCTCACAGCACTTACAGACTGACTGGTGGATATGCAGGGTGGAGAAGGCACACCCGTGATCAAAGCCAAAACTCACCTGCCTGCTTCACTTCTGTGTGTGTACAACCACGTGCCAGCTGAGCATTGGACAGTTTTGCCAGATTACCTACTTTTGGCTCAATTCTACTGGCTTAGGTAGCTTGAAGAAGAAAGAGGTCTCCTTCATATGTTGCCCTCAGTGTAGAAAATGAGAAATGACGCAGCAGCAATAAAACCTTTACAAATTCAAGGGAATTTTTCCTGAGTGCATAAAAGTCAGGATATTAAGGCAGAGATTAAATCATATCAACATGGAGGAAGTAAGTACATTCTTAAACTGTAACTTCAACAGTTTGCTCCTATTCAGTGCAAGGATAAAAGGTTAAGTCTAGATGTTGTTTTCATTATTTTTGTTGTTTATATTTACAATATGGACTAGACACAACTGTTCAATGTATTGAAAACGTTTCTTAAGTAAAATATGAGCATGAAAGTTTCCATAAACAGTTCCACTTAAAGGAATATTGAGCTGGGAATATAAATTGGTAAAGATTAGACTTTCTGAAAGACAATATGAAAATGGCTATCAAAAACCTTAAAAATGTGCTTGAGGGACTTCCCTGGTGGTGCAGTGGTTAGGAATCCACCTGCCAATGCAGGGGACACGGGTTCGAGCCCTGGTCCAGGAAGATCCCACATGCCACGGAGCAACTAAGCCCGTGCGCCACAACTACTGAGCCCACATCTAGAGCCCGTGCTCTGCAACAAGAGAAGCCACCACGATGAGAAGCCCGCACACGCAACGAAGAGTAGCCCCACTCACTGCAACTAGAGAAAGCCTGCGTGCAGCAACGAAGACCCGATGCAGTCGAAAATAAAAATAAATAAATTTATAAAAATAAAGGTAGGTGCTTGCCACACACGTAAAAGCCTATTTCTAAAAAAAATATTCTAAAAGAATTAAAGTTGGTACAAGGTAGCCTTATTTGTAATAGTATATTTTTTGAAAGTCCAAAAATAGGAGAGTAGTTAAGCAGATGATTTTATATCCATAAAATGGACTTTGTAGCCTTAAACAATCACGTTATTTAAAAATATTCATTGTGGTGAAAAAATGGTTAAAAATATGAACAACTGAAAGATGTGGCCTACAAACTGTTTGAATAGCATGCCTATTCTATTTTGTAAAATAGAAATGTAGAAGCATCTGTAAGTGTAGGAAGGACATTCAGCAAAATATAAAACGTTATTTTTCTTTTCATGCTTTTTTTTTTTCCAAATTTTTTCTTTGAGTACTTTCTTATGTGCTAGGATATAATCCCATAAATGCTACTAAAAATACTCATTAATGTTCAAAGGCCTTTCTCTTTCTGAGGCTAATAATTTGGTTACACTCAGAGGTTGTGTCCCACGTGATATACTCTGGATACTGGGATAGACGCATTCAATGGAAAGACCCTCACAGCTGTCTCAAACTTACATTACTTTGGGAGGTTGTGAGTGTAAAAAGATGAATTAGAATGTACTACAATCTTAAGGGAGAATGGTTCTCCCCAGGTTTACCATCTTGTACATCACCCATAACCAGATGTTCATACTATAACACAAACGGTATCAAACTGTGAGTTTATAAAATGAAAGGCACTTTCATATATTGCTGATAATGATTGCTTTGGCAATCCTAACCCTGTATTTCCTGATTCTGATACAACTGAAACCTTGACTTTCTCATATTACAATGGTTTATATAGTATATTTAAAGATACCCACAGAAGTAGATGATAAAGCAGTGTTTTATGGTTGGAGTATGTAAGCAGCTGGATACCACTTTGTTTGACTTGTACAGAAGACTGGAAGTTCAAACATAAACTCAAATGATTACACCTTTGTTTAGCTATCGAAGACTGTTTCTTTATCACAGTCACGTGAAATCCATTGGAAAGTGTAGGGGTAATAACAAACACAGTACCAAACTCCATTATAATAAGTACTGCTCCAGTGTATAATCTCTGGATTGGTATCTCTTTAGATTCAAGGTAAGGGGAATAGCTTCCTATAGTCCACTTTCTGTTTAATCACACAGGGATTGTTTAAGGCACATTCAAAATCCGTATTCAAGGAGCACTCATTCACAAAAGCTCATGTACTCCCATTCTGACTCTGAGGATGAAAAATCTCTGCCAAATCCTTACCCGACCTCCTGTCACTTTACCAAGCAGCCCTTACTTAAAACCGGAGTTAACAAATGTAGTACATCCTTTGCATGTTGCTTTATATTTGGAAAGAGTAAATAAATTAAATCAAAGAATTTAATGACAAAAGTCACTAAACAATTTTAATTTAAGAGTCTTGGGTTGGACCTCATATTTTCTTAAGTAAAATGAAGGGAAAACGTGTTTTATAAAACAATTTCTCTTCTGTTGGTATTTGAGAGGAATCCTGTCTGCTGCTGATAAAACCTTTTTTACCTTTGTGAACATGGCCAGTCATGACAGAATGCTCTCAATAAAGGGATTAAAAGACTCAAACAAGAACCCCAATGAAGCAGTGGAAAACATTAAGATTTCAGACTTTTTTCATCACATCTCTTATTTCACACAATAAAAAGCATGACTCTGTTCAAGTTAAATGTCCTAGCACTGATTGCTGGATATCAGAGAATGGCTGTTAATTTAAGGTGTTATCAGATTACCAAACACTTGCATTGTTTGCTTGATTGACAATTTTACATCTGGTGTACTGAAATATATTCTGCTTAGCAACTAATATTAAGCATAAGAAAATGTTCTGACTATGGCATGGTTATGAAAACAGGTGCAGGGTATCTGGAAAAAATTTTACTCTAAAAAGGAAGACAAAAGTGGTCTTCAAATGAACAGCTTGAACCCAAAGTATGTTATTCCATCTAATAATAAAAGCAAGTGAAACTTTCTATTTCTAAAAGTCATGTGTATTCCAACAAAAATAAACTTAGTTTCACCTACCAGGGCAAACTCAATCAACTAATTGAGTTATAATAATTTTTCTTCAAAGAGTGTTATTTAAGTCTAAGGACACTTTTATAATCATTACAGTAATCTATGTTATATTTTGATTCCTCTGTACTAGGGCTGAGTAAAATAGTTCCTACAGTCTTTTGAAATGTAGGAACTCAAACATAAACTGTAGGAGTTGAGAAAAATTGAAGGCATTTTTACCTTTTTCGACTGTTGCAGAAACTGTATTTTAGACTCTTTAATTTTAGTCTCTTTAATGAACAAAATGAATAATGGCCATATCCTTGAAGTAACTAGAACCAGGAGACTCTGGGGATTTTCTTGATGATTTCTAAGATGTATTGGAAGCTTGAGTTAGGATAAGTAGTAATGTAATTGCCAGGCTTTAGATGGTACGAAACATGTCAGCAGTGGTTCCTGCAACTAAAAATTGTTTATTCTTTTATTTTTAACCCAAATGAAAATTCTGATGCCTCACTTCACATCTATTCTTATGTTACTTCTGATTGATTCTGGCAGCAATGGACTTTAATAAAAAATAGGTATTTTTTAGATTAAAACTATTTAAATTAAACCACAATCTAGTGTAGAAATATAAATACCTATTTTTTGTTGGTTTGAAAATACTGGAAAAATGCCTTTTCACCATTTAAACAGACTTGGAAGTCATCAAATGACCATATTCCAAGTTAATCACAAGCAAATAAAAATGAACTGCTATTTTAAGGTTTTTTCCCCTGGTGTCTTCTACCCAACATTTTTCAGATTCTTTTCTCCCTAAAGTTATTCAGTTTTGACTCAAATACAGTTATCAGCGTGGTACAGAAGTTCCCAAAGAATGATTCATTCATTTAATGGCCTCTGTCTTCTTCCAGGCAATGTAAGAGGAACAATTGTTTGGTCTCCTTTCTGTGCTATTCTTTTGCTCAGTGGGAACAAACTGGCCTCCATATCTCTCAGCGCAGCCTGCCTCTTTTCAGCCCTCCTAGTTTAGTGTGAGAGCACAAAGGGGAGTGATAAGCTTGGGGTACACCTTCTCCCACTCAGAGGTGCACAGCTGGGAAGGAAGGCAGGAAAGTTCTTCTCATAGCCCACACAAAGTACTCCGCAGCAGGCTGTAGCTCTGACAAGCCAGCAATCCTTCCTTCAACACCTAAGGTGCATATTTCATAGAAATAAGTGCTAAGAATAGAAGTGATTACACTGATCAAGAGTGGGGAGGGGCATGCTGACAGAGTTACCCTTATATGGCTGGGGCTCAGATGCATAAAGCTGTCAAGAGATCTGGTTTTAATTGAAATGCAAGCGTTTGCCATGTGGGATTCTACACATAGGGCCGTTTTGCCTTATATGGTCAGTAGCGTATGTTTTGGCAAATTAAAACAAAGCAAAACAAAATTAGTGAATATGAGTTGCAACAAGAACTTATCAGGAACCCTAGAAAAAAATTATATCCACCGAATGCTATGTAAAAACATGATATTACATGTTTGATTGTTGTACAGATTTAACATGACATTTAAAAAAGTATTCCACAATTCATTGCACTTGTAGAGAGGTAATTCTCTTAGAGATAGGTTTTTCTTGTGATTGATATGTGAACAACTGGTAAAACACTTTGGTGTTTTTGATTACTTATTTGGCATTAGGATTACTTCTTTGAGAAAGTCTGAACAGTAAAACAAAACTGCTACAATATTTTTATTATCATGATACAAAGTAAACACTGAGAACTGACTCACCATCCAACTGATGTAGAAAGATCAAAGAAGACCCATATCATAATTTAACCTTAAGTGAAGGTTTGTGTGGAGATAACAATTAGGCTATCAGGTCAATCCTAAGATATAACTTATTTAGTCTACTTCTCCCTTTCAAGTTTTAAAACATAAAGCCTTCATTGGCAAATTAGTCCAGTTGTGGGTTTAGAATAAAAGCCAAGTTTCACGAGGAAATGGTACTTGTTTTTAATTTCTAAGAGGTATGTACCTTCTTTTGACAAAACTTGAGGACTCCACATTTGCAAACTCACTGCTGGCATATGGACTGGCCTGAAATCTGGCCGTTCTGTTTTTGCCTTTTTGTAGCCTCTTAGTAAAAATGTTTTTAGGAAAGTGTATTGAAAGATGAAATGTAAATACATTCTTTGTAGGGTGAAAAGCTCCTGGCTTTATTATTGGTAAAGGAATAGTTACACCCTTGGATATAGTAGATCATGTTTGTGTCCTGACAGTAGGTGGAATTTACAGTTGAAGCACTGTCCTTTCTTGCCCTGTACTGCTTAAATCTCACCTGGCCTGTGGCCACCCACTTTACCTAGACATAAAACAGACTACATAAAGAGAAGGTGATAGATATGCCACATAATTATCTTACCTATCTGCATATTGTTGACTAATTTGTTGATTAATTAAAAGCCATGTACAGTGATCATCATGATCCAAGTCTGGATAAACCTGACATTCAGCTTCTGGGAGGTTGTGAGAACATAGTCTAGATTGTTGTCATACCAGATGTCAGGTGCTTTCCTGAGAGGCTTCATTGTTTGCCCAGGAGAATTCAGGGCACCTTCAGGAAACCCCATCTTACCTGGGCGATACTTATCAGACTGCCAACTGGGGGAGAGGGGGACCTATAGTTATTGCAACAAAGGAATCAATTATAACATCTTAGTGCTCCTTAAGTTTTGCCACTGTGTAACCCAGCTACAGTCACATTTGCTTCCTTTGTCTAAGGAAGAGGTGAAGACCCTAGGTGTCACAAGCTGGCACAGAAGATAGGGCAGAGGGTCACCTGGTTAAAAGGCCAGTAAAATCCAGCTACAACCAAACCGTTTTCCCTCATGGTTAGCGACGAACTGTGGGACAATGCCCTCGCCCCCGTCATCCTCTGATACCAGAGAAACCTCAAAACCAGCCACTTCCTTTGCCCACCTCACTGTTAGGTACCTGGACTTGGTTCCTGGAATCTGGAACTGTTCAATTACTGGACACTTGTCTTTAAAATTCACATTTGTTGTCATTGGTTCCTGGACACCAACTCCCTTCTGACCACTTGATCTCAGAATCCTGCCATTGGATCCTTTTCTGGCCACTTTCTCGTGAAAGTTTGTTTCCCACTGTCTGCCACTTAACCTAGCACTAGAAAAACCAGAGTTAGAGCCTCCCCAGGAAACTCCCATGCAGGCCAAGTCCTGGTGCAAACCCTTGGCTAGGTGTTGACCTCAGATTTCAAGTCCTATATAGATCACTTTGATCCAGTAAAAGGAATCTGAGTAGATGAGTTGGGCCTTCAGCAGCAGGCCACATTGGGATGAGGGTGTTCTGGTGTTCCTGAGAGTGTATCAGTAATGAGTATGAGTATGTGAAAGCGTGCAAATGCACGTGTGAGTGTGTGTGCAAGTGGGAAATAGTATGACAGGAAAACCTTTGCTGGTAGCAAAGTCTGAGAGAGAAGTGGATCTCCTGGATGAAAGACAAGTGATCCAGGTTCTAGTTTTGCTTCTACTGCCATCTCTCTGGATGACCTAGAGTAAGCCGCTTTCTGTCTCTTGGATCATAGTTTTTATACTCAAAAAATGGAAAGTACTACAAATTCCCTGTCCTACAAAAAGTATGTCCTACAAAATCACCATCATGATTATCTTCTATCTTCACTAGAAATTCCACATAGAGCTGGAAACAGGAGGCTCTGGTTGAGAAACTCAACGGCAGGCTCAAGCCCCACTGTCACACACTTTTGGGGTTTTGTTAAAAATAGCACAGAAATAGAAACTGAAGGATTACTGGCCTCACCCTATGTGAGAAGAGGACACCTACAGGAGTGACATCAAGAGGAATGTGAGCACCCCAATGCTCCTCTGCAGGTCCCTTGGCTGAGACATCCCTCTCCTAAATTCTTCTGAGACCCAGACATGGAAATAAACTCAACTCCCTCTCCTATTGATTTAAAAAAGTGCTTTGGCTCTTTAATACAAAGAATTGGGTGAGTAGGAGACATGGCATGCCATCTTAATTTGAGAGCAAATGAAACATGCCCCCAAGTGGCCTCCATCAATTACAACAAAGAAAACAAGCTTGACTCACCTCACTTCTCCCATTGACCATATTGACGGCTTTCCCAGACTTCCACATAGAAGGCAGGCCCAAGAAGCATCAAACATTAGGTGATCCTCTCTTTTCTGGCTGCTAAAAATAAATCGCAATTTAACAGAGGTGCTATTAAAAACTCAAACCAAAACCAGAGACAAATGTAAACATCACCTCTTTGAGTAAGAAATCATTAATAAGTTCACAGATCTCTGTTCTAACTCAGACTGGGCAATGGGATGATCAATTTATAAGCAACATAGATGAAAGAGAGAAGTAGATTTGTAAAGCAAATATATTGGAAAGTCATAACCCACTACCCCTCTCAATTTAAACTTAGACCATTAAAGCAAGAACGGGCTTTAGAGATGAACCAGAATAAACAAGATGGAGATCCAGAAGACTGAGCTCGGAGAGGGAAAGTGACGGCCACAGGATCCAGCAGCTTAGGGCTGAGTGTCACTTCCTGCCTCTCAGATTGATGCCTTTGCCACTATTTTCTGCTATTTGCTATATCATTATGCTTTAGGAAAGTCAAATATTTTCCCAGGGTTGAGATTATAAGCAGAAATTACTGTGGTTCTTTCAATGTTCCTTTTTAAAGTTTCCTCCTTGGGTTTGGCCTCTATTTCCTAGTAGGATTTTCTACCTGCCCTCTCCTCCTGACCGCAGACTTGCAAGTTGGCACAAACCCCAAGTTGGCTTTCCTCTTCCCCAGACTCCCTCTACCTGAACATTTTGCTTTGCTCTCTTAGTGTCCCATTGCCCCCCTTTACTCTCTTCAGTCACACGGTAGCATCTCTAGTTCCTGTAATCTCCACCATATATATCTCAATTTTCCTGACTTCCAGAATCACATCTGTGGTTCTAAAAGTGTGGGCCTCAGGCCAGCAGCATCATATTACCTGGGAAATTGTTAGAAATGCAAATTCTCAGGTCTCAGACCAGACTTACTGTCTCAGAAACTCCAATGGTGAGGCCCAGCAATCTGTGTTTTAATGAGCCCTCCTAGTAACGCTGACCCTTGCCCAAGTCTGAGAACCACTAACCTACTGACCTACATTATCTTCTGGTAGCACGAATTTCAGGGAGGAGCTCTGCATAGGACTGCTTGTATTAAGATCCTGCTTTCTGGCTGGTACTTTGGACAAATTAATATCTCTGTGCCTCACAGCCCTCATCTGTGAAATGGGGATAATAATAGAGCGCTTCAGAGATTTGTTGTGGGGATGCAATGATACAAGATATGTATGTAATGTACTTAGCACAGAGCAAAACCTAAGAAATGCTCAAAAATATTAGGACTTACTTTTTCATAAGATAGTTCTACTCATAACACATGAAATGTGAGTCACTTTCCATATCGTACCCTTATGAAACTTGTAAACAAAAATTAATCAATGTGAAACCATGTTACTTAAGTATGTAAATTATATTCCAAATCAAGTCTTGATATTATCAATATCTATGAAATTACCATGTTTGCATTTAAAATAGTTATGTGAATTTTTAATTTGTATATTTCAACACAATAAAAATGATGGCATAATACAAACTCATAAGAATCAGTTTAGAGAAAGCTATTTTATTGCCACATAGGAGTAACCCCAGAAAACTGTTTGCAAGTTTGTTCCTGTAGCAGCTGATATCCTAAAAGGAACACACATGTTTGTTGTTAATAATAAAGCACCCTGGTCTTTTTCAGTCTAGGACAACTGTAAACTTGCCTGTGTAGAATGTCCTTGAGGCATAAAGGCAAACTCATCAGAACAAGACCCCCCAAGCAACTCTTCAAATCTGAATCATGCATTTTTCTTGCATGTAAATATAATTTAATATTAATTGATACTACTGAACATGCATTCATAATTGCTGCTATGCTTGCAATATAAAGAAATGAGTTCATAGAATTTCACATATAAAATGATTCCTATGTATATGTTTCTGAATATATAGTTAAAGTTGTGGGATCCCTTTACGTATAAGGTCTCCTTACTTAATGCTGAAGTGTAGTTTGTTTCTCTTCCATGCAGATTTCAAACACTTTATAATATCATTTATTATACTTTTAATTAAAAAATCAAAATGCTAGATATGTCATTGCTCTCACTCCAATGAGGAGTTCCACTGATTAGCAGAGAGCTTTATACGTGATACCCAAATTTTAAATTACCTACTGTTTTCCAGCATGACCATTTAGTTGATGGCTATTGCAATTTTAAAACTCGTGTTACTTAGAACATACGTACAGCGTATCGTCCTGGTGAAATGGCTCAGACCAATAATAAAAATAAAAAGCCCGCCCAGAAGGGACCTTTTCTAAAGCAGGCCAAAAACTGTATGTGCACAGCAATCTGGGCAAGTCAGTGGTAAAGTCCTCAGCTGCGAATATCTTGGACATAAGGTTATGCAATTGTGGTTATGGAAATATGGTGGTTGTTAATTTAATTCCTAGCTGACCCAATTTCCATTCATATAAAATATGCTTTAGGGCAGTCATCAGGAGACCACTTTGACTTTGGTTTAAATGGAATTTCCTTGCCTTTTATGACATTTCAAATTTTCACTAAAAGACCGAAGAATTCTATAAAATAAATGGCTTAAACACGTAAAAAATGTGTAGGTAAAGTTTACAGTATATCAACAAAGATTTGTATGCAGTAGTTAAGTAAAAGGAATTCTAGGACAAAAAATTAAACATAATGGAATGGAAACCATAGAAAAACAAGTCTAAATATCAGACGTGAATGGGAGCTGCTCCATTTGGAGGACACAGTTCCAAGAGTTCTCTGAGCTCTTTCTCAGTCAGTTTTGGCCCTGAAACCACGCTGTTTAGTGCTAGGGAGGAGATCTGGAAATCAGAAATCCCCATTCTGGTCCCAAGACACTTACTAAGATGCCCACAATTCTCTTTTATGGGGTTAATTATTGTTAATTTTATTAATAATCACCTTGGAATAAGGAATCTGTACTCGAATTCCCATTGTGAAATCAATCCTTTTAAAAAATAACAGAACCACTGTTACGACTGAAACACTGAGAGGATAATGGAATCAAAAGAGCTAAAAGAGCTCTGCTGTAAAAGAACAGATTTATAAAAACAAATAGGGCCAGACGTCTTGATAGCGTTTTCAATAGAATTAAAAACTTAGTGAGCACAATGAATGTACCTTAACACACATATATTTTTGTAATGCATTTGATACAGTATCTCAATAAATCTTGTTTGCCAACCTAATTAGCATTGGCTTTGCAAAGTGCTCTGTCACATGGACTGAGAACTGGCTGGAGGACAAGTCCTAATGACTCAGGGCAATGTGTTGACTATAGGGTCAGTGTGAGGTCTGGTTTTGTTTAATGTCTTTATTAACGACCTGGAAGAAAGAGTAAATAATTCTTGAATGAAATGATATTTTAATGACAGGCACATGGGCTAACTAGAGAACACAAGAAGTAAGTACCAGTTCCAGGCTTGCTACTGATTTGAAGGAGGCCAGTCACTTGATCTTTCTGAGTATGTTTCCCCATGTGGAAAGTGGAGATAATGGTGCTCTTGTGAGAAAGCAAAGATAAGATTTTATGATTTCAAATACAAAGTATGATAATACTCCCTCTGATAGTATTTGGTGCTTATCTACTGCTTACAATACTTGTTAGGAGTCACTTTAACATGGCAGAACATAGGGTAGGGCCAGTGTCAGAGAGGAACAGGGCAACATTGTAAAGGGACAACATGTTTGGAGGACAAATGGCTAAAACTCCCTGAAAAGGAGCTTTGTAAATAGGTAGAGGAAGCTTAGAAAGAATAGAAAGCTGAAGAACAGCAAAAGAATCTTTTGTGGGAAAGTAGATGCGAGGGTGCAGAATGATGCAGAAGAGGGTGAAGCTGTCTTGCTGAGTTTTGGGAAGCGACCTCAGGGAGACTTCCCACGCCATCCACCTTTTCATCCTTCTGGTCTAGGGAGACTGCACATGGAAAATGCGTTTACATTCAAGTACTCCTTAACTGCTGTTCAGTTTTTATATTAAAAAACTGAGCTATTTAAATGCAAAGGTAGAAGTCAGTAAACTATTTCAGATCAAACCCAAAAAGTGATTTTCTTGGTAGGGTCACTTCTAGTCTGACGTGGTTGTAGTTTCAGGAACAGTTTTCTCGGTTTACGCAGGGCACTTAGCTAGAGGGAGGTGAAATGGGTGGGTGGTGGTGCTCATTTACACAAATGAAGCTAAAAATGATTTACCAAGATTTTTTTTCCCACTGAAATATTATCAAACAGACCAGAATTCTTGTGACAGCTGAAGAGAATTTTTTTTTTTTTTTTTTTTAGTTACAAAGAATCTCAGGAATCAAATTAACATTGGAAGATCACTGGTTCTTGCACTGTAAAGCAGGTTTGCTCAAACCAGCTTGATCCTAAATATTTCCCAGGACGGCCTCTTAAAAATATAGATCTCTGTGTCTCAGCCCAGATCCACCAAAGCAGAATCCCCAAAGAAGCTAAAGTAATTGTTATGATCAGGCAAGTGTGAGAAACTCCAAGGTTGAGTAAAGGGGACTGGATTGTTCTAAAGAGTTAGCTAATCAATCTACAACAGTCTGACATAATTCTATCTACTGAAGTGTGGTCCTTCCAAGCTGACCCAGAATATTTATGTTAGGGCTTTTTTATTTTTAGTTTTTTTCCTGCATAGAATTAAAGATTACATACAAAATAGAATAGTCCATTGCTTTTTCAGTTTTCCTTACCAATCAGCAAAGTCTAAGTTATTGCTCTAGAATCCCCTTTTATAATTTTTTCTGAGTACAGTTTATTTTTCATCAGTTATTTATTTTGAATTCATTTATAATTTATATCCTGCCTGTGTCCAAAGAACAGTTTGAGGATTGTATCTCAAATTGTCTTTCAAGTGAAGGTTGAGGAAAAAAAGTTTAGAATCCCTGAGGCGACTGGAGGGGTCTCATCAGAAACATTCTTAAGGCACTGAGACTAAAATTCACGTCTCTCTCCCTTAAAACAGTATTCTTTATGCTAAGCCACACATTTTAATTTATTTGGGAGACAAAGCAATACAAAGTAAGGCACAAATATGATGAAATATTTCTTGTGTGCTCTGATAAAATTGTAAAAATGGTAGAAAGTTAGAGGGAGACTCAACAGGCACTCCCAGCTAGCACATTAGGATCCTCTTTACATGGGAATCCTTTTCTGGTGGTATGTGGGCTGGTGAAAGCCAGCCCCATCTCTGACAGTACTCTTGGGGCTCTATCCTCACCATTTCCAGAAATAAAATTTTCAGGATTAATTTGATGTTTAGAAAACATAAGACACAACCTAAATTAGCATATGTGGGAGGGTGGGTTCAGGAAAAGATCCCAGAAACATATACAGGAAAAAACCCCAACTCACTGAGGAAGAAATAAAAAGTTATGCTATGGAATAACATGGAAAAGAACCAACATTTTTAAGATCCTTAAGATTTTTATGATCCACTATTAAATAGGTTATAAAATGATAAAAATATTCTTTGCAGAAGTAAATCTACCATAAACGATCATTTGTGGCCATATTTTACTTTGACTAAATATTATCGTGGTTGTTTTAAAAGATCTTTTGGTGTATTTTGTATCTGAGGGAAGTTTTGTCTATTTAATGTATTTTCTCCAAGGATATCTAACATTTTGCTCTCTTCCTTTTCTGATAGGCTGTGGCTTGTATATCTTGATTAATCTTTTTTTTTTTTGAAATAGAAAAAAAATAAATCCCTCAGAGAGAATTCAGCTTGTGTTGTGTATTGGTACTGGGGTCCCAATGACGTTGGCAGAAACATGGTATTGTGACTCAATTGGATTCAGGTTACACGTATTCGGGACCTTTAAGCCGATGTCTTTCGGCAGATTCCTTTCCACCTCCGCTTTCCTTCATGAATAATCTCAATTCTGCACTCACACATCTTTATGTTTTAGGGGAGGCTCATAGAGGAGAAAGAGTCTCTTTCTGACCAGGGCTCACCTCTTTGCCAGGGATGCTATCCGCTCAGCGCCGTCCTTCTGTGTGGAAGGGGCTATGAGGGTAGAGTTTATTTTCTCACAAGTCTTTTCTTCTTCCCACTTTTTAAAGAGTCTAGCCACCCTTTAACAAAACATTTAAAATAGAAATCATACTGAATTTTCTCGCCTTTCAGTTTTAGCTCTTTTATCTACTAGCAGTGTGAATTGCTGGTAGCTTCTGAGTCCTAATTTCCTCATCTCTAAAATGAGGACATTACCCAGCATTTGCCATACAAGGAGGGGCTGATGATAATACATCCAGGAGAGTTCCAGGCACATGGTCGGTGCTTGATAAATGGTAACTACTTTTATTCTGATAGAAATATTCTATTTTTATTGGTTATGATGCTGGGGACATAAGCAGAACTTAAAAGCCAATATAAGGACTCTGGATGTGCCATGAAAAACTGTAGAAGAGTTTTGATCAGAAGTGTCATATAAACTGACTTCCTGCTGCTCTGTGGGGAATGGATGGTAGAGGAGACAACACTCTTCCAACATCCTCCCTCCTTTGCATTCCTATACAACATTATTAATACATCTCCTATTGCACTTTTCCTTTCTTACCTTGTTTTTCAATTATTCAATTCAAGTCTTAGTTCCACTATCTGGGAAAAACTCAGTCTGATTCATCTTTACCTCTCCCATAGTCTCAGCACAGGGCCTTGAACATAATAAGCCCTCCATGAGTATTTATTAAATGAATGAATCATGGAATGGATAATTCAAACTCTGCTTGAATACTTTCAATGACAAAACGGCATAGCTTCATAAAACAACCCATTCTGTTGTTACAAGTTTCTTCTAAGATGTTAAAAAAATGTTTTTAAATGGATATGAAATGGATGTTTCTTTTATTTTTACTTATTCAACTTTATTCTTTCATTTGCCTGTGGAAGAGCAGAGGAGAAATAAATTTTGTCTTCCTAAAGATATCCTTTAACTTATTGGTGACAGCAACTGTTTTCACAAATATTTTTAGCTTTGTCATTCCCAACTTTTTCAATATCTTTAGACACAATTTTTTGTTCATTTGCTCTCCTCATCACATTTCTCAGTTTACACTTTAGTTTATCATAACCCCTTTAAAATAGGATGCCCAGAATTGAATACAGTATACCACATGGGGAATTCCCTGGTGGTGCAGTGGTTAAGAATCTGCCTGCCAGTGCAGGGGACAATGGGTTCCATTCCTGGTCCAGAAAGATCCCACATGCTGTGGAGCAACTAAGCCCATGTGCCACAGTTACTAAACCTGCGCTCTAGAGCCCACGAGCCACAACTATGGAGCCCATGTGTCACAACCACTGAAGCCCGTGCACCTACAGCCTGTGCTCTGCAACAAGAGAAGCCACCGCAATGAGAAGCCTGCACACCACAACGAAGAATAGCCCGCTTGCCACAACTAGAGAAAGCCCATGCGCAGCAACGAAGACCCAACACAGCCAAAAATAAATAAATAAATAAATAAAATATATACCACATGAACCTGAAGAGTCAGGGTATACTGAAGCTATTACTAAGTTTGGTGGAGAGTCATATGTGAATGCATGCTAAACATTTTTAATAGCTTCATCAAAATATTGGTTCATATTGCAATGTTTAATCAGATTATTAAGATGACTCAACTGGTTGGAAGTGATGACTGGGTACTTAAGACTCATTGCCCTGGGCTTGTCTGTGGTTCATGGAAGCAATTAAAATTGGTAGGGTAGAGTCAGGAAACATCTCATAGAGCCTTCTGATGGTGTGAGTTGAGTTAAGATTAATCAATGAAAAAAAAAAAGATTAATCAATGAGTGCTAAATTGGTAATAAGCATTATCTTTCTAAATCACAGATATTTATTTAGCAGGGATCTTAATTCTCTTAATCCCCTATTTCCCAATTTAGGCTTTGTGAACCACTGAATATTAGATGGTTTTCACATCTAATGCAGTCCATGTCTTGAGCCGGAACTTTTGGAGAATAAGAAAGCTATTTGGAACAGAAAGTCCTTCTTCATAGCACATCTCATAGGTAGGTGTTAATTACACTTGCCTTCAGAGTTGGCCTGCATTATAGAATCACAAAGTTGGAGGTAATCTTAAAGACCACCTCCCAATCTATTTAGAAATTTCTTTTTTCAAGCTGTAGGAAATGAACCATAAGCATTAGACCTACTTCCATTGATTGGTTCAACACTACCTTAAAGGATGAAGAGAAAAGGATGAATAAAATCTGAGTGTTATTTGTTGGAATGAAGCATGATGATTAATAAACTGCATGACTTCCTTGCTTTGACCCGTATAGCATGCATTACCTTTACCTAACTTCATCTGTCTTTTTATTTTTTCTTTGACCTGATACCTTCTACTCTTTTAAAATGCACTTTTAGTTTCTATTTCTGTAAGTCATTTTGAATCATTTTTGGAACAAGGTATGATATCATTCCACTGGTCATGAGGCTCAAAGGTAACAAGCTCTTACCCTTTCCAGGATAGAAAATAATGTTTGTAGCAGTGATCCATTAACCTAGAAATTTCTGGGTGGCCTAGAATCATTCTATTTCTTTTGCCTGTTCTAAGATGAATAGCTCACACTGCTGATTCAGAAACAAGAATTACTAGAAGTTTGCTCATTTTGTCTCAATTCCATCTTGAGTGATAGTAAATCTGTCATTGTTTATGCTGAATTTTTTTTTGATTGGTATGCTTTCATTATAAATTAGTCACATCTCGTTATGGTCTCATTGACTAGATTCTTGAATATAATAGTCTCAAAAATGCATCTCCTAAGTCAATTTTTAGCCATATTAAACAAAAACAGGTTCCTGTGTAAAAACAAGTAAATTTTTGACAGCAAAGTTAAAATTCTCAGATATTTCTAATTCATTTGGTCTATTCACAATTAGAAATAGAATTTGTTATTGAGAAAATACATCCATGAAAAATAAAACTTTCTAAACAGAAATACGATTTTGATCCCCTAGTGCTTAGAAATAAACTGAAGGTATACTTCTTTTTTTTTTTCAAGAATGTTGAGTGAAAATTATTCTCTCAGTGAAAGTGGGGAACAAAAACTGTTGTTTAATAGCTAAACAAATAAAATTAAAAGCTTCTAGGTAGAATGAAGTGACTGTGGCCAACCAAGAATAGAATAAACAAATGAAAGGCAAAAATAATCTATTAAAGGCATCTGAGAACTGCTGAAACAACAGCAAGATCTGGAAGAGTTAATAATCTGGAGAAGGGATATTCTGCACCTGGGTACATGTATTAATTCTTGGTGTAGGCAAGAAGATGAATACACTGGTTATGTACCAAACAGAAAATTGATGGCAGAAAAACCAGCAGAGCTTCTGGAAGACCTGAAAACAGTGTGATAAAATTGGAGATTAAAGGAGCTTCAAACACAGGGCTGCTTCACTCTCAAGTTATTTACCAAATTTTGAAGCTAAATAGCGATACAGTCTAAAAGCACAAGCAAAAAACCGCTAGAAAATAGAGCAGAATTTGTGTTAGTCTCTACTGCCAAGGAGACAATGATTAGAGTTTAAGACTTTCGGGGGAGACAACACAGTAGGTATATTTGGTAGCAGATTTAAAGGGCAGAAGACAAGATTAAGGAACTAAAAGACAGGTTATTAGGAACTAAGAGGACAGGTTATAAGAAATGTCATAAACTTAAACACACACACACACACACACACACACACACACACACCCTAAAGTACATTAAAAATGAGCCTTAGATCCATGTGGATCACAGTGGAAAGTTCTAAAATACATGTATATTTGGAGTACCAAAAGAAGAGAGAAAGAGACAGAAGCAATATTAAAAGAGATAATGACAAATAATTTTTCCAAAATTGAAGAAAGACATCAACTCAAAGATTCAGGGTTTGTGAACCCCAAACAGGATAAAAAAAATTAACTAGACACACAGTAATAAAATTGCTTAAAGCCAAAAAGAAGAAGAAAAGCAGGCTGAGTAAAAGACATGGGATCTTCAAAGAAGCAACAATAACAACAGAAAGAGGAGATAATGGAGTGACAACTTTAAAGCATTGAAAGAAAAACCAAACAAACAAAACTTTCAACCTAGAATTCTATCCCAGGGAAAATATCCTTAAAAATATTTTTTAGGAAACATGACCTGAGAAAATTAGTCATAAGTAGGCATGTCTTAAGAGAAATGTTAACAGTAGTTCTTTATGCAGAAAGACAATGATCTCAGATGGAAACATGGAAATGGGAGGTATAAAGAACACAGCAGAGGATGAACAGATGGATGAATTGAATATTTTTTGTTCAAAATGTATTTAAAAATTATGTACAATTAAAATGCATGAGAGTAATAATACAAAAGACAGAAAGAGTAACTATAATTAACATGTTTAAGATAATAGCATTATGAGAAAAGAGGAAGAAAAAAGTTTGTAAACAGCCTTTGTGGAATTGAACTTGATTTTTTTTCCATGTTAATTACTTGGATAAACTTGAATAAATGTGAGTTTTTCCAGTACAGCACCATAAATATTTGGGTACCCATATTGCAATATCATTGCACAAAATGGTTATCATGATTTATGCTTGGTTATGCTGTCAGACATGTTCCACTAAAATTCTAAAAAGGAAAAAAGCCCTGGAAACAATTCCAGAATAAGCTATATATTATGAGTGTCATTAATAATGGTGAGAATGCAAAACTAATTGAGTTGAGAAGACATGGTTCTTTCCTTTTATGGTCAACGTGCAAAACTTTGTGGTGCCTCACCAGATAAACATTAAGCCCATTATTACACACATTAAAGATCACAAATTTCTTCCTGCCCAGACATAAGCACCTGCAAGGGCAAGGCAAAGTCTTTTTGTTATTTATCAGTGGGAGACCCTCTCTTTACAGAACAGCTGCCTGACACAAAGTCCAAAATGTGGCTCCCTTGTGTTTTGAAAAAGATGATGTCTCCAGTGAAAGGACAGGCATACATTAATGGGAGTTTTGGCTGGGAGTTGCTCTGGCTGAATGACAGATCTTTACCGGTGAAAAATGGACCTACATAACCTGCTCTGTATCACAAACTCAGAAAACAGTGTTTGAGATGCATAGGTTGACAACCTGCCTAGTTCTTATTTCAGTTTCAGTGGAAAATATGACACTCAAGGAAGTTCTGTTTTTATTGACCAAGTTGAGATTTTCCATCCTGCTATCCTCTCTTTCCTCCCTTTTTCCTTCCAAGGATAAATCTGTTTCCTTTCTTGGTGATTTATATTGCTACATGGTCTATAGTACTGCTTTACAGAGATATTTCTATGTATGTAAAGTTTTATTTTGACTATCTCAAGATGATAAATTGGCTCTCATGGCATTAAGAGGATTTAACTTAATGTCCAGAAAGACCTAGTCAGGTTGAGGATGAAGTTCATGGATAGGAGTTTCAAAACCTATCTTTTAATCTAGTGCATTGAGCTCTTTTTTGAAGAAGCATTAAAGAAGTGTAAAGCTTTATTTATCATATTAATTTTGTTCATGATTTCTGATGTCTATTTTAAAAATAAGTAGAGGGTGACCTCTATCAAGAGACATAAGATGTAAGCTTTTTTTTTTTTTTTTTTGCGGTACGCGGGCCTGTCACTGTTGTGGCCTCTCCCGTTGCAGAGCACAGGGTCCGGACGCGCAGGCTCAGTGGCCATGGCTCACGGGCCCAGCCGCTCCGCGGCATGTGGGATCCTCTCGGACCGGGACACGAACCCGTGTCCCCTGCATCGGCAGGCGGCCTCTCAACCACTACGCCACCAGGGAAGCCCCAAGCTTATTTTTTTAGAACAGACTTCTAGACTTTTTTCTCAAACTTTTAGTAACTGGTAGAATTCATAAGTGCCATATATACCAATCTCTAAAGCTTAAATTACATGTATTTTGACAATCTAGTACACAGATTTTAGAACCAGTGAATCTGGGTTTTAACTCTAACTCGAACATATTGTAACAATATAGCTTTGGAAGAGTTACTTAACCTCTTTATGCTTCAGTTCCCTCCTGTTAAACAGTGGTAATAATGGTATCCACTCTGTAAGTTTGTTGTGAGGATTTAATATGTTAATGTATACAAGCTCACCAGCGTTCGACACATAGTCAGTGCTATACAAGTGCTGGTGGTTGATACTTTTTTCTTTTCTATGTGCAGTTAACATGTCAAGGTTTTTACAAATATTACATTTAATCTTTATGACAACATCTGAAATTAATGTTCTTAATATATTTAATAATGTTATATAATTTGACTACTTAATAGGGCCAGGATTCAAGCCCAGTGCTTTTAATCAATATGTTTTCCTGTAATACGTTGATTCTACACTCCCCCAGACACACACACACATTCTTCCAGGATGAGTGGTTATTTTTGAGACGCATGTACTAGTGGCCAAACTAAATCTATATAACAAAGTCCATTTAATGGGAAACTGTTCAGTGATTCTGCTGCCTTTTTCTTCCTTTTTTCAAGGCTAGGTTCACGAAATCCCAGGACTACACAACCTACCTTTTACTTGTCTCATTGTTTTTATTTGTTGTATTAATCAAGTAATCACGTTTGCAAATGTGTTACTTTGAAAAGTGCTGAGACTTCTCTTGATTGTGAATGATCCTTAATAGTTCTTCACATTCGACTGGGGCCTCCTGTGGCTATGTGCCAATTTACTATCCCATCCATGGACACACACTCACAAGCATGAATGCATGAGCATGAGCACACATGCAGATATTAAACTTGTTCAATTTAGTGAGAAGCTGATTACAAATTATCTGATGACATCCTAGATTTCAAGACAACAACAAAAGAGAATTGTTCATTCACTTGTTGGATGGTGGAGTGAGGACAAACACAGAGAACACATTTTAGGAAATTGAGTGAACAGAAATATCGAATTGGGGGGAGTTACAGATCAGTCAAATGAAAGTAAAGGAAGTTATTAAAACTGTGCAACCACACTGAAGCCTGGTTTTAAAGAGGTATTTTGATCAAAGAAACACATTGCAACAATAGGGAGTTTTGAAAATAGAACAATTAAAAAAAAAAAACTTGAGTTTCTCAAAATACTGTGAGGAAGACATGTGATGTTTACTGATATTTCTTGAAGAATCATTTCTTATCTCCACTTCCTTAACCTCTTATAGATGTTTCTATTCCTCTCTCTCCCTAAAATCAACAGGACTCTCTCCTCCTTGCTCTGGATAAAAACTCCCCTCCCAACCTTCTCCCTGGCCCTTTAAGTCTCCTCTTCTCCCCATTTTATAGCCTCTACTCTCCTGTCTCTCCACACCCCTTCCAGAGAGTATGCATCACCATGGATAATCTCCATAATCTCCAGTCCTCAGAGGACAGAAGAAGGTGAGAAACCATGCAGGCAAAAAGAGGATCCTCTTGGAGAAGGGGAGGAAAGAAAGGTCAGGAACATTGAAATACTCATTCTTCCTTCCTCTCCCCTCCTCTCCTCTCCCCTCTTTTCCTCTCCTCTCCTCCCCTCCCCTTCCCTTCTCTTCCCTTCCCTTTCCTTTGCTGTCACTTTTGAAACACTCTGAAGAAACATATATGGAAAAATTATTTCAAGCATTATTGCAGAAATGAAGTAAATACAATTTATATTTACCCATTCTACTAATGACATATTAGCTGAAACTATCAAAGTATAAGGCATTTATGATATTGATTCTTTTTCTTAATCTGTCTGTCTGCCCTTCCCTCTCATTTCTCTTTCTTTGTCTCTCTGTCTCTCTGTTACCCTCTCTCTCTCTCTCTCTCTCTCTCTCACACACACACACACACACACACTGTTCTCTGGTTTGTATTTGCAGCCAACCCATGCACCTAATTCATTTTGCACTGTGGATAACAGACAAATGATCTCCCAACCAGTTCTAACTTTTCATTCATAGGCATGTTGTCTGAAGAATACTGTCAAATTGCTAAGTGTGACTGAGAGATGTGGCAAGAGGGGCAAGTATGTGATTTATAATGGGGTATTTTTTACAGTTTAAAATCAGTCATGCCCTGCAATAAAAAATAATCAAGAATATGGTCTCTATACTCTTGTGGTATACAAAAGCTTGATATTAGTAAATTAAGGTCTTAATGTTTGTAATGTGGGAAACAAGGAAAGCAAGTGGAGAAATTTTAATGGACAGAGAGGATTATAAAATACTAATATTAACTATAATTACCTTTTATTGAGTACTGATTTTCTACTAGAAACTTTGAAAATCTTTAAGCATACATTTTCTAATTGAACTCTTGGATCAATACTGATAGAAGTATTGTTATCCTCATTTACAGAGGGAGGAGCTGAGGTTTACATGGATTAAGTAACTCCCTATCATCTATCATAGGGCTTGTAAATTGCAAAGATGAGATTCAAATCCATACCTACCTGATCTAATGTTGTGTTTTAAACTTTGTGATAAATGTGTGTATGTGTGTAATACACGTATACATATTTACATATATGCAAATATAATAGTGATTGCCTCTGTAGGAAGTTTATGATTTCAGATACAGAGAAGATGTTTAGGAGGTGGGGACAGATTTCATAAGGTTTTATAGTATGGCACAGATAGTCAGAGTATAATTGGTTACATAACTGTGTGTTTGGAGAATAGAATATTAAAGAGTAAAAATAAGGCAACTGAACAGTGGATTCTGTCAGGTGTAGTAGTTCATCATTACCTTTGCTATCCTTTCCCTGGTGCCTTCTCTCTCAAGTTTCATCTACTTATTTCCTTCTCATCGATTCATACTTGAGTTGAATTTTCATTGATCTACTTTTTCTTTTTGCCCCTCTTGACATTTGACCTCAATGTTTTTTTTGTTTTGTTTTAAAGTCTTTGTTGAATTTGTTACAATATTCCTTCTGTTTTATGTTTCTGGTTTTTTGGCTGCAAGGCATGTGGGATCCTAGCTCCCCTACCAGGGATCGAACCCGCACCCCACCCCCCCAGCATTGGAAGGCAAAGTCTTAACCACTGGACCGCCAGGGAAGTCCCTGCCCTCAATAGTGAGTGTCCTCATTAACTACTGTCTCTGGGCATCAATGAATTGTGATTAAACAGAAGGATACGCACAGGAAAGTAAATGTTGTTTCACAGGTGGTCTCATAGAAGGGTTTGTGCAGAGTATCACAAAATTCCCAGGCAGTAAGGACTGGTGCCTGTGGTTTAATGAGCCTAAGACTCTCATTCTTGAAAGAGCAGAATAAGGAACCAGGCTGGTCATGCTTTAACACAAACCTTGTATAACACCATTTGGTACCATGAATAATATCTGACTTTAGTTAGTCTCGGAAGCCTCTTATATGAACATCGAATAGCTACATGTGTCCCTAAACTCCTGACATGAGGATTGGGCTATAATTCTATATTCCACATTCTCTGCAGTCGGTGGGAAGTCCAGGGGCCAAAGCACTGCATGGAGAGTCAGACACATTGATTTAGGTTTTCAGCTCGGCACACTAGTAAATGATGTGGAATTGCTTGGGGCTCTGGTTTCCCACAGATAATAGGAATGCATTAGCATCATAGCACCTCACATTTGCTGAGTACCCAGAAGTCATATACGAGATGCAATGGGTTTTTACAGCATTTAGGCATGGTCATTAGTCTTCCAAATGTACTGTTTAGTGGGGAGACAAGACAGACGGCTAGAGAACTGGAGCACTGGAAATAGATATGCTGGAAGTTCCCATTGGCTGGAATCTTGTGAAGTGTTTGAGGGCAGGGATAATTTATAGTATTGCCACAAAATGCGCCCTATCTTACCTGCAGTAGAAGGCTCTCCTGGAGTCTGGAAAGTATCCTAATGATTACCCAGAACGTATCCAAAATAATGCTTTCAATAATGCTGCAAAATACTGTGTTATAAACATAATGGAACATCCAGTATAACAAGTATTGTTTTCCTACTTTCTCATGTCACAGCTAAAGGTATTGACAGAGAAGAATAAAAACTACATATCAATTCTACAATTCTGAGTCTTCCTTTATTCTATCTCTAGTGTACAGGCCAGCTTAGCAATAACAAAGTGAATTACACAGGGAGAAATAGGAGCTCTAGAACAAGGGCTGTCAAACCTCTGTGTGCATCAGCATCACTTGGAGGGCTTCACATACACAGCTCTCTGAACCTCACCCTCAGAGTTTCTGATCCTCTAGGCCCAGAGTCAGGGTTCATAATTTGCATTTCTGACAAGTTCCCAGGTGATGCTTAAGCTGCTTCTCTGAGGACTACCCTTTGAGAACTACTATCTTAAAATACAGGAAGGAATAAAATGGAAACAATGCTTTCCTGCTGGAGTGTTCTTTTTTTGAAAAACAGTGGGCAAAGAAGAAGGACTAGGGACTTCCCTAGTGGCCCAGTGGTAAAGAATCCACCTTCCGGGCTTCCCTGGTGGCGCAGTGGTTGGGAGTCCGCCTGCCGATGCAGGGGACACGGGTTCGTGCCCCCGGGAAGATCCCACATGCCGCGGAGCAGCTGGGCCCGTGAGACATGGCCGCTGGGCCTGCGCGTCCGGAGCCTGTGCTCCGCAACGGGAGAGGCCACAGCAGTGAGAGGCCCGTGTACCGCAAAAACAAAAAGACAAAAAAAGAATCCACCTTCCAATGCAGGGGATGCAGGTTCAATCCATGATCGGGAAACTAAGGTCCCACATGTCGTGGGGCAACTAAGCCCGCATGCCACAATTACTGAGCCCACGCACCTCATCTACAGAGCCCACGTGCTCTGGAGCCCACGCACCACCACAAAAGATCCTGCACGCTGCAATGAGGATTTTATTACTGCAACTAAGACCCGACGCAGCCAAAAATAAAAATAAAAATAAATAAATAAATATTTTTAAAAAGACTAAATGTCCAATTTATGAAAAGAATTTATCATTCTTTTAAAGCAATATTAACACTGTAGAAGAGACTTGGCAGCTCTGGTGGTAAGTTCTAAGCCAGAATTATCTCATTTGAAGATATCTTCTGCTGCTTGTGTTTACTTATTCTGAAGAAAGTGTTTCATTGTCCTCTTCTTTTCAACCGATTTTTACTATACTGCTATATTTTACGGAAAATTATAGACATTGTGAGATCCTACCTCCCAAATATTTCAGCATATATCTGTAAAAAATGAGAACGTTTGCCCATATAACCAAAACAGCATTATTATACCTAAGAAAGTTAACAATAATTATTTATTATTTAATACTTATTCCATATTCACATTTCTTAAAATTGTCCCTAAAATGTCCTTTTTAGTTGGTTTGTCCATAGCAGGATCTAATCCAGAATAACGGATTGCATTTGGGGGTTGTGTCATTTAAATCTTTTCAGTTTAGAAGAGTTTTTTTGTTTTATGACACTGACTTGACAGAAAGAAAGGCTCATTTGTTCTGTAGAATATTTCATTTTTTTGGATTTGTCTTGCATCCTTGTGGAGAGTCCCAATTAGATCACAGTAAATATTTTGGTAGCGGTATATACTAGCTGTACTCCATACTGCATTATGTCAGGGGACATATAATACCTGGTTTCCCATAATTTGCATTGCTCTGACTATTATGTTAATGCCTTCCTGACCATCCACTATGTTATTACGTTTTCTCCCTGCTGCCAGAAAATAATCTGTGTGCTGTTACTTTGGTACTACACAAATGTCTGATCCCTCCATATATTTACCTTACTGTTTTAATATCACTTGATAATTCTTGCCTAAATCAGTAATTTCACTAAAGTTTAGAAAGTGATAATTTATTAGTTCTATCACTCCTTCTATGTATATTATCTGGCATTCTTTTTAAAAATTAGAGCTTTTGTTTACAACTGAGGCTATTTAATCACCTTAAGATGTATTTTCTACTGGGAAGCTCAGTCTTTCCCATAATTTACCAATTTTCAAAGTGAGGAACTGGTTTAATTAAATGTCTCAAATGTTGACAAGTCAGATAGTCTAGCTTTCTCTGTATAAGTATCGTTTAAGACACGTGATGTTCACAGATTAAATGTGGTTCAGTTGCCTACAATTATTCTGAAAATGTATTCGCATGACAGGAGTAAGCTGTCAAGAAGCAATGAGCTGAAGACCAAAAGGACAACTCGTTATGACAGGAAACAGGTGACTGAGCTGGCAAGGAATCTCAAGGCTTCAGATTTCCTTATTAGCCGTTTCTGGGTAAAGCATTCAAGGAATAGGCACCTAACCAGTGAAGCACTGACAAGAGAGAAGACACATACCATTTGCTTTGAGAGGTATTCATTCCAACGTGGCTAATCCAGGAAATTGTGGCCACTAATTTTTATTAGTAGAAATAGTCTTTTAAAAAGTCAGGGTAGTAAGAAAATTTTAAGGGGGATGTAATCTTTGCAGTGTGTTTGGTTTGAGCCTATTTTGGGAATGGTGATGGTGGAAGAAATGCTGTTCTTTATGGTATTTATAACCATGCTGAGCTTGCAAAGGGAAAACAGACTAAAGTCATTAGATGAATGCAACAAGGCAGTTAAATGTAAACATACGGGGAATCATTTACATGGAAGTCTTCAGCATTTTTTCTATCTCCTGGAGTTGATTTTTTTTTTTAAAACCAACAACCAAAAAACCTAGCACTGAAGAATTAGAAACCATTTCCTGTTACCTTGGGTTGAAGTAAAAGTAAGTGCCCAATTATTTTGGTAAGACTGCTGGTGATAGTCACAGTCATAGATTTTAACTATGTAGGTTCAAGTAGTGGAACTTCTAGCAGATGTTTTAGCATCATTTCACTTGGATGCTGTCACCCCTTCCTTTTGTTCAAGTCTCAGCTAAAGGGACATGAAATGTCTTTTATTTCTGTGCTCTGTATGGAGAAATTTACCATGATAGATTTGTTGATGTAAAAGATAGTCCTCCCCTTTCCTTCCCCTTTTGCTGGAGAGCCAGGTGTTATTCCCTGGAAAGCCACACAGAGCTCTGGACTGGGTGAGCTTTCAACAGCAAATGCCATTAGCTTGGGTCATATCCACCCTTACTAGGACCCGTGCCTCAGGACTTCTCCTGTTGGGTTGACCTTAAACCCAAGCCACGCTGTCATCTTTCATCTCTGTTAATACTGTCACGTCCATTCTCTAGATCTGAAATGAGTTACTAGTCTTCCAGAAATGTGCGCAAAAGTAACATTCTGAAAATTTTCCAGGTTGAACTTTCTGGATGCACAAGTTTGTCCTTGTGTGGAAAGTTGCCAGTGTGTCAGAGTTGACAAAAAATAGTGTCTTGCAGAATAATAGTAAAGATAACATAATTTCTCATTCTAGAAACGGTCAATGAATATTTACTATGTATCATGAAGGAATAGCTCTCTTAAACCATTAAACATTGTATCTACTCTCTATTAATTGTCTTATTCAGAGATCATGACTCTTCAAAGCAATTAAGTCTATAACTAAAGATGGAATTATGTTTTTTCCCTGGTAGGTAGGGTCTTCAATTTAACCTTTATAGCATCCAAACAATAAGATAGCAAAGGATCCAAAATGCTTCTAAGTCTCAGCTTATTGCCAGTTTTATAGGCATTTGGAATGTTTGTTTGTTTCATACTTTAACATTTATTTATTTATAACAAAGAGCTTATTATAGTGCATAATTTCATAATAATTATCCATTGATATATGCAGCTCCTTGCTAAATTCAGTTCCAGGTGTATACTTTATCTTTTTTCATCCAAGGTTCAGAGTTGCCTTTGAGATAATTTATTGTTGGTTTAAAGACAAGAGAAAAAGAAAATGAGAGACACTGCATCTTTGTGGATCCTTTGGGTACAATAAACATTGTAATTAAATCAGCAATTCCGAGAACACTGAAGTTGTTTTAAGAACAATTTTTCTCCAGTGTATGAAAATATAACAATAAAAATGCCACCCACTGTAAGGCTTCTGAAATCAACTGGTTGTATCTTACAGCCAATGAAGTCTTTCACTGGAGATTTTAATGTGTTAGTTATGTCGACTTCAAAAGGAAATTTCTGTAGTGTGGAATGAAATATAATTTTAAGAATTTTAATTCTGTTTCAGTTCAGAACTAGAGGCAATGTAATTAGTATTCTCTGCATTGGCAAAAGTCTTTGAATTTAGATAGCCATGACTGTTAAAAATGAGAACGTTTCATTGTTTAATTGAGAGTTGGAGTTGCATAGAGTTTCTTGGGCAAAGGTTGTGATCCTGCTGCTTCATTATCAAAGACAAAGTTTTAATATTTTCTAAACCTTGGGTAAAAAACCATATATTGTAAATAAAAACATCATTTTATTATACTACATCGGTACAGAAAATTTGAGATCATTTGCAAGGTCCTAGATATGGGGAGGAATTAGTCATCAAATCTTTCAGACACTTCCAGGGATTGCAGAGCTCTTTATGTGTCTCCTATAAAGGTCTGCTCACCCTCATGCAGAGACAAGGAAATGCAGTGATGTCTGCCACAGAGGCAAACTCGCTGTCCCAGATGCCTTTCTTATGACTCTCCCAAAAGACTCACTCTGTTCCTGACTTTCCCCATTTCCTAGGACCTGGGCCACAAGAGGATATTTATTCTCTCCTTCTCCTACCTTTAGTCTGATCCTAGGAGAAGATGCTCAGTGTCACTTATGTAGAAACAGATGGTGCTGCGCCCTAGATCTGCTGGAGCACAGCTCAGAGCCTCCACCTGGAGAAGACTTTATGGCCTCAGGACATGAGCCCAGCTCAAGGTGAAACATGCCTGAGAATCACAGAATTCCAGGCCTGGGAGGTTCTTTTAAGTTTAGGAATTTACCACCTTGCCCTCCCCACATTACTTTCCCGGTGTGTTTGTGCAGTCCATTTGAGTTCACAGAGCTCTGTTACATTTTTGAAACCACTGTGAGAAAATCTCTGAATCTCTCTTTAGTGTCCCCCCATTGCTCCTAACTGGAGAATTAGATGATTCTGAATATGTTTTTTGGCTCTTATATTTGGTGTTCCCATAATGCTGATGCCTTAGGCTCCTTCATGCCAGATTGGGTCAGTAAGACCCCATGGTGTTAATGAAACTGAGCAGGACCCTGTGGGGCTCCTGGGATGGGGCCTTTCCGTGTCCCCTGTTTCTTGTAGGGAACAAACTCCAGCCTCCATGACCTTCCCTGAGTTTCAAAGTGCAGATTCGAACAGTTGTTAATCCGGGAAGGGAAGGGATACAGAGTCAAGGGAGGAATAGCCAAGAAACAATAGTGCAGCCTTGGGGCAGCTCCTAGCTCTGCCTCAAAGGTTACACAATA
Organism: Monodon monoceros; assembly: GCF_005190385.1. Classification (NCBI taxonomy): domain Eukaryota; kingdom Metazoa; phylum Chordata; class Mammalia; order Artiodactyla; family Monodontidae; genus Monodon; species Monodon monoceros. Next base: position 79,950,984 of record NW_021703768.1, on the reverse strand, counting down.
CAATGTCTTTAAACCCTTTATAAAATTAAAAGGAGCAAATAGAAGATGTCAGCATTCTTCATACCAGAGAAGACCACCTGAGGCCAGGTTAAAGGAACCAGAGAAACTCATCAAGAAGATTACCTGAGATGAGATTAAAGGCCCTGCCCACACCCTAACCTTATCAGCAACCCCACCCTTGAACCATTGCCATAAAACTCTTCATCAAACCCTCCTGGGTTGGGACACATACTTTTCGAGGGCAGGAGCCTGCTGTGGCCCCCTTTGCCTGGCAAAGCAATAAACCTATTCTTTTCTACTTCACCCAAAACTCTGTCTCTGAGATTTGACTTTGGCATCGAGACATAGTCATTTATTCAACAGACATTTATAGAATGCCTAGTAGGTACGAGACACTGTTTTAGGTGCCAGAGAGACAGAAGTAAACAGAAAAAAAAAACCCCAAAACCCTGCTCTCAAAGAACTCATGTTGTTCTTGGAGAGGAGAAGACATCTGAAAAGCAAAAAAAAAAAAAATTTTTTAAAGTTGGTCTGTTAGATGGTAATAAGTGCTATGGAAAAAAAAAAAAAAAAAGTTCAGTAGGCAGGTTGCAACTTAAAATCGAGTGGTCAGGAAAGCCTTGCTGAGATCGTCACTTTGAATAATGACCTGAAGGAGGTGGAAGTGACCTGAGCTCAACAGACATTTCAGGAAAAAGCATGCCAAGTAGACGGTGCAGCAAGTGCAAAAGCCCCCAAGCCGCGATTTGAAGAATGGCAAGGAGGTGGGAAATAGCAACGGGACTGGTGTGGTCTTATACAGGCAACTATAATTATAACCTTGGCTTTCATCCATATTGAGCTTGGATATTTTTGAACAGAGAAGTGATACACTCGCACTTACCATTTCAAGGAGGATTCTGGCTGCTGTGTCACATGTAGACCAGCAGGGGCCATGGGCAGAAGCAGGGAGTGCAGTTAAGAGGAAGCTTCCAGGAGGAGCTTCAAGATGGCGGAGGAGTAAGACGTGGAGATCACCTTTCTCCGCATAGATACATCAGGAATACATCTACACGTGGAACTCCTCCACGTGTACAGAACACCCACTGAACGCTGGCAGAAGACCTCAGACCTCCCAAAAGGCAAGAAACTCCCACGTACCTGGGTAGGGCAAAAGAATAAACAGAGACAAAAGAATAGGGACGGGACCCGCACTAGTGGCAGGGAGCAGTGAAGGAGGAAAGGTTTTCACATACTAGGAAAACCCTTCACGGGCGGAGACTGCGGGTGGCGGAGGGGGGAGGGGAGCTTGGGAGCAAAGGAGGAGAGCGCAGCCACGGGGGTGCGGAGGGCGAAGCGGAGAGATTCCCGCACAGAGGATTGCTGCCGACCAGCATTCACCAGCCCGAGAGGCTTGTCTGCTCACCGCGGGGCAGGTGGGGGCTGGGAGCTGAAGCTCTGGCTTCGGAGGTCGGATAGCAGGGAGACGGCTGGGGTTGGCGGCGTGAACACAGCCTGAAGGGGTTAGTGCGCCACAGCTAGCCGGGAGGGAGTCCGGGAAAAAGCTTGGAACTGCCGAAGAGGAAAGAGACTTTTTCGTCCCTCTTTGTTTCCTCGTGCGCGAGGAGAAGGGATTAAGAGCGCTGCTTTTTAAAGGAGCTCCAGAGACTGGCGCGAGCCGCGGCTATCAGCGCGGACCCAAGAGACGGGCATGAGACGCTAAGGCTGCTGATACAGCCACCAAGAAGCCTGTGAGCAAACACAGGTCACTCTCCACATCACCCCTCCCGGGAGCCTGTGCAGCCCACCACTGCCAGGGTCCTGTCATCCAGCGACAACTTCCCCGGGAACACACACAGCGCTCCTCAGGCTGGTGCAACGTCACGCAGGCCTCTGCCGCCGCAGGCTCGCCCCGCCCTCCCCCCCAGGCTGAGTAAGCCAGAGGCCCCGAATCAGCTGCTCCTTTAACCCCGTCCTGTCTGAGCGAAGAACAGACAACCTCAGGCGACCTACACGCAGAGGCGGGGCCAAATCCAAAGCTGAACCCCAGGAGCTGTGCGAACAAAGAAGAGAAAGGGAAATCTCTCCCAGCAGCCTCAGGAGCAGTGGATTAAAGCTCCACAATCAACTTGATGTACCCTGCATCTGTGGAATACCTGAATAGACAACGAATCACCCCAAATTGAGGAGGTGGACTTTGGGAGCAAAGATATATTATTTTTCCCCCTTTTTTTCTTTTTGTGAGTGTGTATGCTTCTGTGTGTAATTTTGTCTGTATAGTTTTGCTATCACCATTTGTCCTAGGGTTCTGTCCATCCGTTTTTGTTATTAGTTTTTACTTTAAAAATTTTTTTTCTTAATGATTATTTTTTATTTTAATAACTTTATTTTACTTTATTTTATTTTATCCTCCTTTCTTTCTTCCTTCCTTCCTCCCTCCCTCCCCCCCCCCCCTTTCTTTCTTATTCTTTCTCCCTTTTATTCTGAGCCGTGTGGATGAAAGGCTCTTGATGCTGCAGCCAGGAGTCAGTGCTGTGCCTCTGAGGTGGGAGAGCCAACTTCAGGACACATGTCCACAAGAGACCTCGCAGCTCCACATAATATCAAACGGAGAAAATCTCCCAGAGATCTCCATCTCAGCACCAGCACCCAGCTTCACTCAACGACCAGCAAGCTACAGTGCTGGACACCCTGTGCCAAACAACTAGCAACACAGGAACACAACCCCACCCATTAACAGAGAGGCTGCCTAAAATCATAATAAGTCCACAGACACCCCCAAACACACCACCAGACGTGGACCTGTCCACCAGAAAGACAAGATCCAGCCTCATCCACCAGAACACAGGCACTAGTCCCCTCCACCAGGAAGCCTACACAACCCACTGAACCAACCTTAGCCACTGGGGACAGACACCAAAAACAATGGGAACTACAAACCTGCAGCCTGCAAAAAGGAGACCCCAAACACAGTAAGTTAAGCAAAATGAGAAGACAGAAAATCACACAGCAGATGAAGGAGCAAGGTAAAAACCCACCAGACCTAATAAATGAAGAGGAAATAGGGAGTCTACCTGAAAAAGAATTCAAAATAATAATAGTAAAGATGATCCAAAATCTTGGAAATAAAATAGAGAAAATACAAGAAACGTTTAACAAGGACATAGAAGAACTAACGAGCAAACAAACAATGATGAACAACACAATAAATGAATTTAAAAATTCTCTAGAAGGGATCAATAGCAGAATAACTGAGGCAGAAGAACGGATAAGTGACCTGGAAGATAAAATAGTGGAAATAACTACTGCAGAGCAGAATAAAGAAAAAAGAATGAAAACAACTGAGGACAGTCTCAGAGACCTCTGGGACAACATTAAATGCACCAACATTCGAATTATAGGGGTCCCAGAAGAAAAAGAGAAAAAGAAAGGGACTGAAAAAATATTTGAAGAGATTATAGTTGAAAAATCCCTAATATGGGAAAGGAAATAGTTAATCAAGTCCAGGAAGCACAGAGAGTCCCATACAGGATAAATCCAAGGAGAAACACGCCAAGACACATATTATTCAAACTATCAAAAATTAAATACAAAGAAAACATATTAAAAGCAGCAAGGGAAAAACAACAAATAACACACAAGGGAATCCCCATAAGGTTAACAGCTGATCTTTCAGCAGAAACTCTGCAAGCCAGAAGGGACTGGCAGGAGGTATTTAAAGTAATGAAGGAGAAAAACCTACAACCAAGATTACCCTACCCAGCAAGGATCTCATTCAGATTTGATGGAGAAATTAAAACTTTTACAGACAAGCGAAAGCTGAGAGAGTTCAGCACCACCAAACCAGCGTTACAACAAATGCTAAAGAAACTTCTATAGGCAAGAAACACAAGAGAAGGAAAAGACCTACAATAACAAACCCAAAACAATTAAGAAAATGGGAATAGGAACATACATATCGATAATTAACTTAAATGTAAATGAATTAAATGCTCCCACCAAAAGACACAGACTGGCTGAATGGATACAAAAACAAGACCCGTATATATGCTGTCTACAAGAGACCCACTTCAGACCTAGGGACGCATACAGACTGAAAGTGAGGGGATGGAAACAGATATTCCATACAAATGGAAATCAAAAGAAAGCTGGAGTAGCAATTCTCATATCAGACAAAATAGACTTTAAAATAAAGACTGTTACAAGTCTTCGAACAAACAAAAGCACAGGACCAGATGGCTTCACGGGCGAATTCTATCAAACATTTAGAGAAGAGATAACACCTATCCTTCTCAAACTCTTCCAAAATATAGCAGAGGGAGGAACACTCCCAAATTCATTCTACAAAGCCACCATCACCCTGATACCAAAACCAGACAAAGATGTTATAAAGAAAGAAAACTACAGGCCAATATCACTGATGAACATAGACGCAAAAACTCTCAACAAAATACTAGCAAACAGAATCCAAAAGCACATTAAAAGGATCATACACCATGAACAAGTGGGATTTTATTCCAGAAATGCAAGGATTCTTCAATATACGCAAATCAACCAATGTGATACACCATATTAAGAAACTGAAGGAGAAAAACCATATGATCATCTCAATAGATACAGAGAAAGCTTTCAACAAAATTCAACACCCATTTATGATAAAAACCCTGCAGAAAGTAGGCATAGAGGGAACTTTCCTCAACATAATAAGGGCCGTATATGACAAACCCACAGCCAACATCATCCTCAATGGTGAAAAACTGAAACTTTTTCCATTAAGATCGGGAACAAGACAAGGTTGCCCACTCTCACCACTATTATTCAACATAGTTTTGGAAGTTTTAGCCACAACAATCAGAGAAGAAAAGGAAATAAAAGGAATCCAAATAGGAAAAGAAGAAGTAAAGCTGTCACGGTCTGCAGATGACATGATACTATACATAGAGAATCCTAAAGATGCTACCAGAAAACTACTAGAGCTAATCAATGAATTTGGTAAAGTAGCAGGATACAAAATTAATGCACAGACACCTCTGTCATTCCTATACACTAATGATGAAAAATCTGAAAGTGATAGTAAGAAAACACTTCCATTTACCATTGCAACAGAAAGAATAAAATATCTAGGAATAAACCTACCTAAGGAGACAAAAGACCTGTATGCAGAAAATTATAAGACATTGATGAAAGAAATTAAAGGTGATACAAATAGATGGAGAGATATACCATGTTCTTGGATTGGAAGAATCAACATTGTGAAAATGACTCTACTACCCAAAGCAATCTACAGATTCAATGCAATCCCTATCAAACTACCACTGGCATTTTTCACAGAACTAGAACAAAAAATTTCACAATTTGTATGGAAATACAGAGGACCCCGAATAGCCAAAGCAATCTTGAGAACGAAAAACGGAGCTGGAGGAATCAGGCTCCCTGGCTTCAGACTATACTACAAAGCTACAGTAATCAAGACTGTATGGTACTGGCACAAAAACAGAAATATAGATAATAGAACAGGATAGAAAGCCCAGAGGTAAACCCAAACCCATATGGTCACCTCATCTTTGATAAAGGAGGCAAGAATGTACAGTGGAGAAAAGACAGCATCTTCAATAAGTGGTGCTGAGAAAACTGGACAGGTACATGTAAAAGTATGAGATTAGATCACTCCCTAACACCATACACAAAAATAAACTCAAAATGGATTAAAGACCTAAATGTAAGACCAGACACTATCAAACTCTTAGAGGAAAATATAGGCAGAACACTCTATGAATAAATCACAGCAAGATCCTTTTTGACCCACCTCCTAGAGAAATGGAAATAAAAACAAAAAGAAACAAATGGGACCTAATGAAACTTCAAAGCTTTTGCATAGCAAAGGAAACCATAAACAAGACCAAAAGACAACCCTCAGAATGGGAGAAAATATTTGCAAACAAAACAACGGACAATGGATTAATCTCCAAAATTTACAAGCAGCTCATGCAGCTCAATATCAAAAAATAAACAGCCCAATCCAAAAAGGGGCAGAAGACATAAATAGACATTTCTCCAAAGAAGATATACAGAGTGCCAACAAACACATGAAAGAATGCTCAACATCATTAATCATTAGAGAAATGCAAATCAAAACTACAATGAGATATTATCTCACACCAGTCAGAATGGCCATCATCAAAAAATCTAGAAACAATAAATGCTGGAGAGGGTGTGGAGAAAAGGGAACCCTCTTGCACTGTTGGTGGGAATGTAAATTGATACAGCCACTATGAATAACAGTATGGAGGTTCCTTAGAAAACTACAAATAGAACTACCATATGACCCAGCAATCCCACTACTGGGCATATACCCTGAGAAAACCATAATTCAAAAAGAGTCATGTACCAAAATATTCATTGCAGCTCTATTTACAATAATCAGGACATGGAAGCAACCTAAGTGTCCATCATCGGATGAATGGATAAAGAAGATGTGGCACATATATACAATGGAATATTCCTCAGCCATAAAAAGAAACGAAATTGAGTTATTTGTAGTGAGGTGGATGGACCTAGCATCTGTCATACAGAGTGAAGTAAGTCAGAAAGAGAAAAACAAATCCCATATGCTAACACATATATATGGAATCTAAGAAAAAAAAAAAAGGTCATGAAGGACCTAGGGGCAAGATGGGAATAAAGACACAGACCTACTAGAGAATGGGCTTGAGAATATGGGGAGGGGCAAGGGTAAGCTGTGACAAAGTGAGAGAGTGGCATGGACATATATACACTACCAAACGTAAAATAGATAGCTAGTGGGAAGCAGCCGCATAGCACAGGGAGATCAGCTCGGTGCTTTGTGAGCACCTAGAGGGGTGGGATAGGGAGGGTGGGAGGGAGGGAGACGCAAGAGGGAGGAGATATGGGGACGTGTATATGTATAACTGATTCACTTGTTATAAAGCAGAAACTAACACACCATTGTAAAGCAATTATACTCCAATAAAGATGTTAAAAAAAAAAAAAAAAGAAAAGAGGAAGCTACCAGTAATAACACACGTTGGATGTGCAGGGGGAAGGGGGAGCTTAGAGCAGGCTGGAAACAGCAGAGAGGTTGAGAACTGTTCCAGTTCTTAATACATTTTTAAAGTAGTACAAATACAGTCTGCTAAAGGATTAGATGTAGGATGTGAGAGAAAAAGATGACTCAAAGGTGACTGCAAGGGTTTTGTCCTGAGCAACTGGAAGAACGGAACTATGGCTTACTGAGGCAGAGAAAGACCTGGGTCAAAATCCGTGTCTTCCGGTTACTCAGAGTGTGACTTTGGATACGCATCTTAACAACTCTGTGCCCCACGGCCTTGGTTCCGCTTATAAAATGGAATAAACTTACCAACTTAGAGGCTGATATAAGAATTATAGATAATGTATTTAAAGCTTTTGCATGGTGCCTGACACTGGTGGGTACTCAGTACTAACTGGAACTCTTATCATGATCGTTCCTTAGGAACAAAAGAACAAGTCTGGATTTCCCCCCATGATAGTCCTTCAGATATTTGGAGATAACTCAGTGTTTCCTCTGAGTCTTCACAGAATGAATTCCATTGTCTCTCCTTGTGGGCGTTGGCTGGATTTTCTGACTTTCCTTGCTGCAGGTAGGTTTGAACCACTCTCCTGGTTTATAAAAGGAATGGGAGAGGTTTAAGAAAAGGACTTTATACATCTTTCAATAGTGAGCTAAATGATCAGAAATCCACGTGTGAGCAGTCTGTATTCCCCCTTCTCTCTCTCCCCATAACAATTGTGAATGGAAAAGCTTTACTTTGGATGTAGTTGATGTAAACATGAATCAGAATAATGGGAGTCATTATTTATGTGTATTTTCTTTTTGTCGTAAACCTTCATTATATCTCAGGGCTGTAATGCAATTTTAGTGCAACCAAACTTAACACCTCCAAGTTATAAAATCAATTCTATCCAGCCACAATTATTGATATAATTACTTGTAGTTCCGAGCATGCCTTGGTGGCTGTCATTTACAAAAGACTGGTGGCTGGTCTGGTCCCTCAGTCCTGCAAGCTGGCTACATGGGCAAAAAGTTCTAGAAAGGATGAAAACGTCAGATGAACTCTATTTGACTAGGAACCATGCATCAAAAGCCATATGGTTGGAGCAAAAGCCTGAATACAAAAGGAAATATGGGAGAACGTACAAAATCAGACTATGTCTTTTGTCCTCATTCTTTTTTTTTAAGCTAAAATTTATGGGCCGGGACTAAATAGTTTCTTAAATTCTATATCACATTAATACTTTTTGTTCTGTTTCCTTCCTTCTGGTGCCATCTCAAAAGACAGTAAAAATAAATGTTAACATTCCACTTGCCATGGTGGAGATTATAGCCTTCTGAAGACTTTTCATGGATAATCAAGCTTCATGGGTTACACTATAGTCAGCACACAGGCAGGGTCCAAATCGTAATCTCTGTTGGCAAAGCAAAGCAAGGAATTTAAACCAACATATGGAGAAGACAACACAGAGATTCTTTGATACAAGTTGGATTCTCACAGTCATCTATAACCTCAGTGTTCCTTATCCAGAAAAAAAAAATCTTTACTAATTTATCTAAACAATTAAATAAACCTGATGATGCTTCTAAGTCACTTAGCACAATGCCTGGAATATAGCACACATCCAACAAGTGCTTTTTCCAATAGTAATAATGGTCGTATTTTAATTTTTTATGTGTCTTTCCAGTGCAGTGCTGCTCTATATTCACTGAGATTGGCCAGTCTATTAGACTCCTCAAAATGTACAACAACACTGACTTAACTTGTTAATAACCTGTAACTTCACACCTGCTCCCAGCAGTCCCCAAGAGGCCCTGTGAAGTAGAAACACAGCTGAAATGGCCCAGGGATTGCTGGATGATTTTAAAGTCCTCAGCTTTCATGTTGGTCACACATGTATTCACACTCGCAAATGAAACATGTCTTTGTGCAAAAGCAAAGAAGGTGAGTGAAGCTGGCAGCTTGCTTCGTAGATGCTTTTATGCTTTTCACCTCCTCCCCACACTAATTTTTATTTAAATCAAGAAAAGTATACATTTGTGACTCTCCTGTATATTAGTAGTGAAATGTGGAGTGTGTAACCAGCAATTTCAAGTGAGTCTAGGGGTGGCTTGGTAGTAAAGGTTTGGCTTGAATGCTGGGAGCAGCCATGTGCACACATCCAGCCTGTGTATACTCTGGGTACGTGCCCTTGGTGCCTGTTTGCTGGCTCACAGGCTTTCTCTTGGTGCTGCTTTTCTGATGGGGTGAATTAAGATTTATGTCTATCACTAAGAATTTTTCTCTCACTTCTCTGTATTTAAAATTTTTCTCTCAGTAAAAACAGATACGCTTTGTGGCCTATACATAAGCCCTTAAAGTTATATTCTAAAAAGACTCTAGAAGAATCTGTAGTAATATTCTAAAGTAACTCCTGGAAATTAAAAGAACATAAACTAATCATACTATTAATTTTTTATTTTATGTTTTCTTACTGTATGTGAATATAGAAATACATATAAAATATATATGTATTAATGCACTTGTGTATATATGTATGTAATCTTTGTTCCCCAGGAAGTGGCTAGGACTCGTTTTCAATTTTCATTTTATTTTCTTGCTGTGATGACCACAGATCTCTGTTTTCCCACCGGAATGTAAAATTCGCAATGAAGGAACTTGTCCATTCATTCTGTGCTGTATCTCCAGTGTCTATAAAAACATCTGTTAAATACTGTACTGAGTATAGAAAAAACTTAAATATTAGACACCCAACAAGCATACAATAAAGAATAACTGCTTTTAAAGGACAATAGAGACAACTGTACAGTGTTCTTAAATTTGAATGTGCATTAGAAAAAGAACTAGGAGTTTATCAAAAACTCATATTCTTAGTAGATACTCAGAGATTTCAGTTCAATATGGGGTAGAGCCTAGGACGTGATCAAGCAACCTTCCCCCATCTCCCACCCACACCTTTGCACAAATGATTCTGAGACAGGCAGTCCCTTGAACCACACTTTGAGAAACACTGCCTCAGAACCTGCTTTTTATTTACACAGCCTGAATAACTAATACTCTAAACTTAGTGGCTTATTTCTGTCCCCGTTCCACTTTGTGCTAACTTTCCTCACCCAAAGTACATTAATGCTTCCTAAATTCCTTTTAGCCTTTGTTCACCTCTTTATCCCCTAGATTAGAACCACAAGGGTTTGGCCACCAATCAAAAAGAGTCTCCCATCTATTGACAGAAGATTAAGAGGTGTTGGGGCCGACTGACATCAGGAAATGAGACCAGGAAAAAATGTGATTGCCTAGGTTTGGGAGAGAAAGAGAACAAGTGAATCTGCCTGGAAACAGCAAAGAGAGAGGAAATGAGATTTGAATTAAGAGCGGAAGGGGACAGGAATTGGTGGAAAAGGACCTGGACTGTGTGCTTAAGACAGGCACTCAAGAGGATCTAGTGACAGAAACAACGAAAGGAGAAGCTACCAGCGTAGGTGTTTCCAGTCAATGCCAAAACTGAAGCTGTGCCTTGAGCTTAGGGTGTTGTTTCTGGGATTCAGCCAGAAAGGATCTGGCTTCCCCACGGAACTGGGAATAAGGAAAATAGCTGGGCTAGCTTGTGTATGAAACAGGTTGGAACTAAAAAACAGGTTTGTGCATTGTAATTTGCCAAGTTGGACCCTATGACTAAGTTTGGTAGTTGTAAGTGATCTGCCTATGGGCTCTTTAGGCTCTGAAATCTTTTACTCTCTAGAAGAGAACTGTTTTTATTTTATTTTTATTTATTTTAAAATATCAGGCTGACAACAGAAGAAGGTATGGACCAGGAGCATGGAGGCAACATTGCTGGAGGCAAGATTGTGATTGAAAGGTTGCCTTATAAAAAGAAAAACTTAATCTCCTTTGACATTGGGAGTGAAACTGATAAGTAGCAAGCAGGGAAGTTTTGTAGGTGCGCTTCTGGTGCTTTAGCACATAGCTGTCAAGAAGTGCTAATTGAGAAGCTGAATGGATGACTGGTGACTTCAGGACACCCTTGCCTAGAGCAGTGGGTGGGTATACAAGATCGTTTTTCAAAATGCACTTATATTTTCTGCTCATTCCATTCACAACTTAAATATTACAGATGATTCCACTAACTAGCTGTGTGAAAACTTGCTTAAGAAATTTAATACTTTTAAATTTTGCTTTTCTTTTCTCATTTAAGAGGAAAGCATATTGCCTTTACAATGGGTAGAAAGTAACATCCATTCCAAAATTACAAGGATACATTCTGGCTCTAGAATTCAATGTCCAGATTCTAAAAATAAATGAAAGTCACTTGTTACAAAAACATTTATTGCATAGTATGTAAGACATGATGGCTAAGCTTTCTTGCCCTCAAGGGTTTACAGTCAAGTAAAAACAAGATAAATCCCAAATTTTGTCATGGCACTAGTCTAGAACCAAGAATTAAATTTATTTTGCATAACATTTTAATAAGAAAAAAGGAGAAAAGCTATTGGACTAGGTTACTAAATAAGGAACTGGCAAAACACATGGAATGAATGAGCATGTTTCCACTGGACACACGTATAGGAAAGAACAAACACAAACAAACACAAAACAAGGCTCCAAACAAGTGCACATCTGTGCAGCTTGAGCATTGAAAACAACCATCAGTATCCTAGAGGGAGTTAAATACATTCAGCTCCTTCCTTATACTTGGTTTCAAGTAGAATCTCTCTTCATTTATTGTACAAATGATTAGTGTTTTCTGCTTGGCATTGTGTTAGTGGGAGAAGGAAGATAGATCAGACAGGATTCCTCCTTTCAAGGAGCTCAAACCTAAGCTGTATTGTGAGGTAAAAAGCTCGAGGGGCTTTACAGAGGTTCAGGTAAGATGTGTGGGAGCTCATAGGGAAGTCTGGATGGCTTCAGGGAAAAGGTAGGGGATTTGAACTGGACCTGTGGACAGATGCAAGTGGACAATCAGAGTTCGGAGAGCTGGTATGTGTTCTAAATAGAGAGATTCTAGTAGGATGACAATGGAACAGAAAATAAGTCATATTTGGGGCTAACCAATGAGTAATCTGGTTGGCTTGGACTAAATGGATCTAAGAAAAGGCACAATTCAAAAGAAAAGTTGAGGAAATATTTAAATAAATAAAATGAGTGATGAACAACATTTGATTATTTACTTAGTCTAGTGACTTGATGAGCAGAAGAACCAGGGTAAGGAACACATTGAAGAGGATTTTGTAAAATGATTGCCGAGATTTTCTCTGTAGAGTGGCAATTGCAAATTCGACTGTCCAGGAGAGTCTGGTAAGTGATGCCAATGAGTGAGCTAAGCCAGGAGGAGGAAAAGCAGCAACTCAAGGGAGATTATCAGTGACACCAGACTCATGGTCTGCATGTCAGGATGTGACAGGGACTGGGCTTAAAAGTGGCCAAGTGGATGGAACACATTACTTCTGAAAAGGGCAGCTGCTACTCAGCTCCAGACACTTGTTGCCTTGTGGAAACTGAGGCCCAGTAGGGCCAAATGTTCAAGAGAAATTACAAGCTCATATTTTGTGTTGGCAGTGAATTCAAATTAAAAACAAAACAAAACAAAAAACAGTGGACCTCAGCATTGTGTGGGTCACACAAAACAGGTCTGCAGGCAGTCAGTTTAAGGCCTCTGATGATTGCTTAGGAGTCCTTAAGAAAGGTGGAATAGGGAAAAGCCTTCCATTTTAAAAGAAGTCAAAGCATCACACTGCTAGGAATAGCAAAGAGCCATGTGGAAAACCCACAGCTTGTTTGATTATTTGTTCAATGTCTGTCTCAGTAGACTGTAAATACCCTGAGAGTGGAGAGCCTCCCTGTTTTTCTCCTCAACACCCAGCATAGTGCCTAACATAGCATGGGCACGAAATAAATATTTATTGAGTAGACATTATTCTTAGAAATGTATTCTTAAGGCTAATGAGAAGTGCTAGATTCTGTTTTTTTCTTTTTTTAAAAAATTAATTAATTATTTATTTTTGGCTGCGTTAGGTCTTTGTTGCGCGGGCTTTCTCTAGTTGCAGTGAGTGGAGGCTACTCTTTGTTGCAGTGCGTGGGCTTCTCATTGCAGTGGCTTCTCTTGTGGAGCACGGGCTCTAGGCGCACGGGCTTCAGTAGTTGTGGCACGCGGGCTTAGTAGTTGTGGCTCGTGGGCTCTAGAACGCAGGCTCAGTAGTTGTGGCTTGTGGGTTTAGTTGTTCCGCAGCATATGGGATCTTCCCGGACCAGGGCTCGAACCTGTGCCCCTGCATTGGCAGGCGAATTCTTAACCACTGCGCCACCAGGGAAGCCTCTCTGGTTTTTTCTTTACTTTAGATGAGGGAGAAGTATATTGATGTCTGAATAATTAATGACTTGTAATTTTATCATATCAATATCTTATTAATACATATCCTTTTTATTTTCATCAGAATCTGTTCATATACATTATTACAAAACTATTAAAATTTATAGCCTATGTGAAATCCATGAAATAACTGTGATCATGACGTTCCTCTAATCAAAATGCTTCAATGACTTCCCATCCCCTACTAAAGAAAGTCTAAGTTCAACATGATCCAAATTTACTTATATGATCTGGCTCTTGAATGTTTCTTGTGTCTATGTGTCTATCTTTTCTTTCTGTTTCCCAGTCTTCAGATAGTGAGTAGGTGAGTGGTTCTTGGTTGCCAAGAGCTATTTCAGAGAATAATTTTTAGGGGATATATGTTCATATTTGATAGTAGTCAAAGAAAAGACAATGAACCCTAGTACCTAGGATATATTACCAGTTGTCAAAAGAATCATGTGAAATTGGGCAAAGGCTCATGATAGGGTTTAAGGCCATTGCCCTTGGTACCTAGGTATCACTGGCATTCCAAACTTGAGTTGTGCTTAGTTTCCCTTTATAGGTATAGGACCTAATAAATAAGGACACACATTATTTTTAAAAGGTTTCATAATATCCAGAGTTTGTGTGGACAAACACTTTTTTCTGGTTTTCTGGTTAAATATTCTAATATGTTCGTGAATGCTTGTAGGCATTATATAGGCAATATTCACATAATGAGAGAATGGCTGCAAACTTTATAGGATAAAAGTATCTTTTATTTTCTAGATGTTCTTTATCCATTTTATTCTGTGTCTTAACGTAGTATTTCTCAAAGTACAGACTAAGGAACAATTATATTAAAATAACCTAGAATGTTTGTTGAAAGCAGGTTTCTGGAACATACCATAGGTGTATATTGAAAGTAAATATCTTGGGGAAGGGCTCAGGATTCTGCATTTTTTTAATTAATTTATTTTTTTGCAATACGTGGGCTTCTCACTGCTGTGGCCTCTCCCGTTGCGGAGCACAGGCTCCGGACGCACAGGCTCAGTGGCCATGGCTCACGGGCCCAGCCACTCTGCAGCATGTGGGATCTTCCCAGACCGGGGCATGAACCCGTGTCCCCTGCATCGGCAGGCGGACTCTCAACCACTGTGCCACCAGGGAAGCCTGATTCTGCATTTTTATAAAGTTTCTCAAGAGATCTTGATGCCTATGAAATTTAAGAACAATCCTTTGAGGGTATGTGGTCAACGAAAAGTGGCACCATTTATTATCGGTGGGTGGTCCCCTTCTCTTTCTCTGTCCTAGTGTGGAGCCAGCTCCTGGAAGTCTGGCTGGGGAATATCTGTGCAAACACCTGCGTACCAGATGGGCACATCTGTACAGCTTGTACTGCTGATCCAACTTCGGTACATGTTATGCACCACTTGGTTAATTCAGAGTGACTGGAAAAGCTGATGAGGATTTCACACAGAAGTCTTCAGCATATCAGAGTCATTTTCTTTTTTTGGTTCTTTTCTTTTTTTTCTTTTCTTCTCTATTTACCTTGATTTGTGGTCTTTTTCTTTTTCCTGAACAAGAATTGCAGGGATTGAATACTCAAAAGTAAACAACTCATCTAGCTGAAGGCATTGCTTTGTGAATACAAGTCACTTAATGCAGAAAGCCTCAAGCAGGTGGTATTGCTATTTGCAAGGATAGACTTGTTTTTTAAATAGATCCAGTTTTCTATTAAAACCATCTAACAGTTTAAGGTTATCAATTACTAAGTGTAAAATTATGCATAGTTGTACTAAAATAGGAACTGAAGACAAAAGAATTATATATTTTTTTCTTTCTTTCTTTTTTCTCTAATGCAAGTGACCTAAATATCAAATAGATGGTTAATCTCAACCACCACAATGAGATACCAGGATAAGGTCACACAGTAATCTTTTAGGCAGTCAAGCATAGCATATATCTAGCTTTCTTTACTTTTTCTTTCTTTTTTTTTTCCACCTATACTTTTCCCTCTTACATTCTTTTTCCCACTGCTAGATCTAGACAGAAGGATGCTACATTGAAAGATGGAAGGAAATAGTAACAGTTTATTGATGGAATCACAGAGAGCTAGGAAACACTCTATTAGAAATGGTTTAGAACTCATAGATCATGGGAAGGGGAACTGGGTTCATGTTGTTTAGCTCTAAAGAAAACGCTGCCTACTGGTTGAACACAAAGGGAAATAAGTTTCTACAAGATTTTTTAAAAAGGCCATCATAAAACATTGTGACAATTAACAAACGATTACAGCAGCACACAGGAATGGCAGACGGGTTTTGCATGGTGTTTGACCAGGGAAGTCACCAGGGAGTATTTTTCTCTGTCTTAGAAAAAGTCTCCTGGAACATGTACAAGCCAAGCTTGAATCTCCATGATGGGGAAGGAGCTGATGGGAAGAGGGGGAAACAGGAAGGGGATAGAACCCTGGCTTTGTCATCACACTGCATTTCTGCTTTCAGTGCTAGGAGCATGCTTTCATGGCTTTCAACATACAAATGCCATTGGGATCTATAAGTCAATCATAGGCTCTTGTTTTGTTCTTTCTTGTATTACAGAAAGTTCTGGAGTCCTTGGAGGAGATAATGATCTCCAAGGTGACAAATCAGAATCCAAAGTTCTGGAATACCTGTCATTCTTGAATAAAAATGAAAAGAACTTGAACTAGCTTGTGGAATTACTGTTTTAGACTTTTATCTACAAAAACAGTTGGCAGTCAGATTTGGCCCACAGGCTGTGGATCTGGCCCCTGTCACATGGCAGAGAGAAGCAGTTACTTTGGACCCTCGTCCCCAATCCAATATCAATCAGGTAGTTCCACTGCATTTGCAATGGCTCAGTGATTCTATCAATGATCTAGCACAGAAATAGAGAATGAGCTTTATCTCATCTGTCACTTTCAAACGACTGGTAGAGAATGAATATACTGTGTTCAGAAGGATTCTGAGATTGTGCCTGGGCTAAGCAGAAAAATATCTCATAATCAATTAGCAATGTTTAAAATAGGCACCAAGGGGGATATAGTAGCGCATACATCACATTTTTGTAATTTTTGCTTTAGAATACAGCACCAGCATGGCCTGATCTTGCTTCACACATTGAAAAATTTCCACTCAAAGGCCTAGAAAGATTTTTCTAGCTTGATCATTTTCAAGATCCTAACAAAGATCCAAAGTTGGCTAAGATGTCACCCAATGCAATTGCTCATTTTTTTCAACTGTTTTTTTTTTAAGTTTAGTACAGAAATGATAAGATCACTTAAAATATTTTATCAAGTGGAATTAATCAGAATTTTGGAGATAATCCATCTTACAAAATACTCAAATGAGATACCTATTACTTTTTGTTATACTGGAATGGAATGGCAATGTAGTATTGTATTTTTTAAAAGACTTCTTTTAGCTCTCAATGATTTTGCACATATTTTACCTATGATGTACTCTTACTAACCTTTCTAACTTGTTTTTTTCCTTTCCTGGAGAAGGTCATAGACATTTTGAAAGCTACCAGGAGGAGAGATGATACCAAGTTAGCTGTTGTAGAATCCTCCCTATAGATGAGCAAGCACCACCTGCAGCTGTGCTATAAAACAAATGGTGCTTCCTGAAAACATAATCATTGGGAGGCAGTCGGCAGCTGTTAAAATTGAATCACCATTGCTCAGTCCAAAGGGAAGGAAATTTTAACCATTAGTCTCTCTAAATTGATATTTAAATACCCTCAAAAAGAAGAAAAATATGAAATTTCTCTTCAGAACGACTTATGTGCCATATCCAAAGTTTCACAAGACAGGTTTATTGAAGTCTCAACAGTAACTGTGTGAGCAGAGTGAGAGAAATAAATCCATGGTTCCTTTTAGTTGAAGTTTGGCTTTAACCAGCTCTATTATCAGTTATTTTACTACCCTTTTCTAAAAGAGCAAATAAGGTTTTAAAAAATATATTAAAAATATTTTTGAACACTGTCTTATGATTTAGATTGGAATGTTTTTTTCTTACCAGAGAATGAGATGTGACAAAATGGAAAAAAGAATGGAGAGAGAAAAGAAAGAAAGAGAAAACAGAGAAAAGAAGGCTGAGACAGCAGTTCTTATCCTAGGCTGGCTTCAGGGAGAATTTATAAATTACCTGAAATTGGATGCAAAATTTTACATTTGTATTTATATGTACACATGCACTCAAGTGAAGTATATTTTGGGGATGAGTATTAAGCCCTTCAATTGAAAATCACTGTTCTACAGATTGAATCCTTATCCAGACAGGGTAGCCTGAATAAGTTCTGGAATGGCCAAGTCCAGCCCGAGGCCTAGGAAAGAGTAGTGGCCAAGGGAAAACAGATGTTAACTAAGGAAAATATTATGTACTTCACAAGTTTGCCCAGAGGTGGCCCTGATCCTAAATACATGATGATCAGTCCTGGAACCAAGGAGGAACCATCGTAGTCAAGGCAGGCTTTTTTTTGGAATCAGTGACATATGACTACTTCCCTCTTTCTCTCCGTTAAGAGAACAGCTGGTGCACCCTGGAGAGGCCCTGACAGTGAATGATAGCCCAATGACAAGGGACCAGCTGAAAGCCAGCTTGGCTGCAAATTAGAGTATAATGGCAGAGTGGTTTCTGCTGTGAAGCGATTTGCATCAGAGCCCACTGACAATGCATGTTCTGTAGGGCGGGCATTTGCAAGAGAAGGAATTCATAAATGCTGCATTTCTAAATAATTTAGAAGAAGATACATCAAAGGAAGAGGAGCAGACAAGATAGGGAATTTATAGTATCCGTTTTTAGGTTATATTATATGAACACTCATTTTGCACCCAAAGAAGTATATCTATATCAAATTTACCTCCATGTACTTACTTGCTAGTTGTCCCCCCTTCTGTACTCTCACAGTACTTAACTCATAATTCTATTATAGAACTATATAAATGCAGTTCTTAGACATATATTTCATTAAATTGTGCGTTTATAATGCTTAGGTATGTTTTCCCAAAGGTCAGATTACTGTGGTTATCACATCAACACTCCAGCATTCTAAGAATCTCGTGTGTGTGTGTGTGTGTGTGTGTGTGTGTGTGTGTGTAATAAAATCTTTAATTGTTTTAGGAAATGCACAAATGGCTGAACCTTGTGGAAGAACTCTGATAATGTAAAACCTCAGAGAAGAGATCCAATAAAAGCTAAATGAAATTCTGTGATAATGGAGACAGAAAATGCTGAGGTAAGGAAGCAGTTGGAAAGGGGAACAAGAGAGAAACACGGTAAGATTCATGAAATAGTACTAATAATGAACATGGAGGAGCATAACATATTTCCGTGTTATAGCTATCAGAAAGCTAATCCATTAAATTGGACATAAGATAAACATCAAATAAACAGTATTATTTTATTAATGTAACTATGAAAATCTGCTAGAATGGCATATAGATACATGGTAGTTTATGACAGTTGATAGGCTGAGTTTGTATTTTCCATCTGATGCTGATTTTCATGGGGGCAGAGACTGTATCTTACTCCTTTTATAATCTCCAGTACTTAGTTCAACACTTATCACACAGAAAGCAGTGAAGAATTATTGGTTTAAAAAAACAAATGTCTGACTTTTGAATCTTTGTAATCAGCCTGATCTCATCCATGCTTCTTACTTTTCCACTTCTTCCTATTCATACCTCCTGCTCTACTCATCACTGCCTCATGAAGCCTTGCTAGAATGCTTTCTCTTCTTTTCTTTGCCTTTCCCAATCTGCTCTATACCCATTTAGGCTTCAGCACAGCTTACGTCCCACCTAGTCCATGAGGTCTCATCTGTCTGCTCTTTGTATATTGATTTCCTTCTCTTTTAAGTTAGAACTCATGATGTTCACTTCTTTAAAATTTATTTTATTGAAGTATAATTGCTTTACAATGTTGTGTTGATTTCTACAGTACAGCAAAGTGATTCATATATATGTTATTTTTCATATTCTTTTCCATTATGGTTTACCACAGGATATTGAATATAATTCCCTGTGCTATACAGTAAGGACCTTGTTGTCTATCCATTCTATAAATAATAGTTTGCATCGGCTAATCCAGACTCCTAATCCATCCCTCTCCTGCAACCCCTTGGCAACCACAAGTATGTTCTCTATATCTGTGAGTCTGTTCTGTTTCATAGATAAGTTCATTTGTGTCATATTTTATATTCCACATATAAATGATATCATATGGTATTTGTCTTTCTCCTTCTGACTTACTTTACTTAGTATGATAATCTCTAGGTCCATCCATGTTGCCACAAATGGCATTATGTCATTTTTTTAATGGCTGAGTAATATTCCATTGTGTATGTATACTACATCTTCTTTATCCATTCATCTGTCGATGGACATTTAGGTTATTTCCGTGTCTTGGCTATTGTAAATAGTGCTGTAGTTAACACTGGGGTGCATGTGTCTTTTCAAATTATAGTTTTCTCTGGGTATATATATGCCCAGGAGTGGGACTGCAGGATCATATGGCACATGTTCATTTTTCATTGACTGTTTCACTTGTTCAAGACTCGTTTCCTTGCCTAGACTACAAGCTCTTTGTCAGAAGAAACCGTATTTCAAAGAAGGTAAATTTCTATATTTCCCATGTTGCTGAGGGCACATTGGATACTTCATAGACAGATACCTGCCTGCAAGGTAGAGAGCATTTCTGGGAAGGAAGGGGAATCTAATGCCACAGCAGAAGTGATGCTTAAAGGATCTGAGAGCTGGCAGGTGGGTGGGGATCCAGGCTTAGAGGTTTTCCCAGGGTGTTGGGTAGTTTCGCCATTTGCAGGGAGCTCACATCTATGGAGATTTGATAAAACAAGAGGCTAGGCCCCTGAATATAGTGTCCTTAGTGGAGAATCACACATTTCGCTAAGCTTTCCATTCATTTCCTATCTCAGCAGCTGTAGTCACAGAATTGACATATTGAAATTAGATGGGATTCTTTTACATGGTTACAACTTTTAGCTTTTCTTTCTCTCTAGGGCATAAATTAGTAGCAGGTAAGTAAATAGTGGCATAGAAATTTAATCGGTTTTCTGTCATTGGAAAGCTCTTTTTGTACCTTTCTCAACTTCTAGGTGGAGAACATAAAATAGAAATAAAATTGTTCCTATATTTTCATCTGGTATTTACTGATTTGACAGCATTTTCAGTACATGGAATACAAACAATAAAAAATCTGGTCTATATATTGTGCTAACCTTAAGAATTTTTTCCTATGTTTTTTCAAGGGAATTTGGCTATATCAGTTGATAGATAGTGTTCAGTAAAAAGAAAGAAAAAAATGTAGTCTTATCTTTGTCAATTAAAAAGAACTGAAAACATGCTGTATAAGTTCTAATCCTTCTGTCCTTGTGAACTCTACTTTGGGAATAAGGCAGTCTGTACCCTCCTGAAATTGCAGAATATTTTTGTATAGTTAAGCAATGATGTAGCATTCTTTAACCTTGTTTTCCATAAAAACATCTAATAGCCTATTGGAAGAATAAAGAAAGGCAAGATTCAAGATCTATCCCAATCCGATAGGATTGTTCTACCTGGTGGTGGCTTACTAATAGCTTTATTATTAAACCATGTAAGCAAAAGAAAGCACTACAGCTTAGAGAGAACTCAGACGGATCTGCTTTCAGCATGTAACTAAACCAGTGTGTAGAAACAAGTAATTAAAAGGACACAAAGCCCCTAATCAATTGCGTACCGGTTATCTTTGATTGCTCTTGCAAAGGACAAATTACACACAAGCCTCTTGAAAGCCTGCAGAAAAAGAGGTTCTATTATCTTCTTTTTGAAATCATTTCTCCACAAAGACAAGGGTGTCCCTATTCCAGATCTCTTGGTTTAATTAAAGAGACACAAACATCAGATGATGTTGCAGCATATCGAATGTTTCCCTGTCAGTGCAGTGGAGTGAAAGAAGAGCAGGGGGAAGGGGGGTGAAGTGGGAAGTAGGGCCTGGGGGTGGGGGGTGGGTTGGAAGAATTTCTTTTCCATAAAGACTAGCCTTTTTCACTCTGACCATCTGTTTTCTCATGGTGAAAAGCCCCATTGCTGGTATCCTGGCATAGCTTTGCACGTCTTTGTGCTTGAGGGACATTCAATCTTGCATCTGATACACGCTGATCTGTGACACTTCCTAACAAATGAGGCTTTGTTCAAACAAAGAGACTCCCTGATAGGAACTGTAAACTTGGAGCTTGATATCCTGCAGGAAAGGCAGGCTATGGCTGAGCTGGCACAGGAAATTCTCTCTGCAATGCAACAGAGCCGAAGGAGGCCACACCCCGTGCACACATACAGCCTTTCAGATCTTCCCAGACCTCTCATCTCTGTTTTCCCTTCAGATATGGCAGCTCTAGAGCACGCCTGCCTTCGAACCCAGCAAGAATGGGACCTATCTCTATTACAGGCTGAAGCTCACTCTCAATAATAATGGCAATTATTTGTATAGTTTCTTCATTTTACAAAGCTCTTTCACAATTGTTAATCCATTTGATACAATAACCTCATAAGGCCCAGTCCAAATGTGACCATATCCAAGAGAACTGTTTTATAAATACCAATGCCAGTTGCTGCTTGTCTCTCTTTCTCCTTCTATGTCCTCTCTCTCTCTCTTTTCTTTTCTCCCTCGTTTTTTCCCCCAACTGATGACCTTGAATTCGAGGTTCCCAACTTCAAAACTACCCGTCTTTTCACCATACTATGTTTCTGTGGTCCCTTACTTCTTAGACTTAAGCTGTGGAATAGAAAATGTATAATGAGCTGCTGAATATGGATTGCAATTCGGAGAAAGTAGCAGAGAAGGCCCAGATTAGGAGAATACTGCTTGCTCTTTCTAGTTATGATTTGGAATCCTGTTAGAATGTAATTAAGCATCCTTAGAAAGAATGCCACTTTTTCTTTTTTCCCTTTAATGTGCTGTGTCCTCTCCTTGGCAAATTCCTACACACTCACTTAAGACCTAGCTGAGGGGAGCTTCTATTGCAGGCATCCCCTCCTTCCTCTAGTCAGTTAATTGGTACTTCCTTTGTGTTCTCACCCCACTTTGCTTCCCACTCAGCACCAGTATGTAGCACACTGTAGTCTGAACTATTTGTTTATGTATCTATCTCCCCTACTAAGCTGTGAACCACAGGGCTGAAATGTGTATTTATTATTCATCCTTGTATATTTCCAGTATTCCATGAAGTGCCTGACCCATAATAGGCTGCCAGTAACCGTATGTTGAATAAATAAATTTTATTGGTTAAACACTGATACAGTTGAAAGGGAAGAAACAGGAAAATACGGCAAAACAGGGAAAATTGACTTCACTGCACATTTCTACAAATTTTTCCTTGGCCTGCACCCGTCATTTGGCTTTCTGTTTCTTACCACTTCAACAATATGAAGCAGTGTGTGATTCAGGAATTATTTTAGACCCAGTCTCTCAGTTTTCTGGATCAGTACTTTTCTACAAAGATGCTTGAATTGCAGAGAACTTGAGTAACCTTTTTAAAATTCTGTCTTTGATTACTTAGTGGACCTATTACCAAATATAAAGATTTTTGCCTCAGTAAGGCCCTAGAGTTACAGGAATGAAAACTTGTCCTGTGTAGCACTTTAACATGAGAATTTCTTAGGGAGGGCAGTGAGCTGCAGGAAAAAAAGTGGTCACATAGACTTTCAATCTCACTTTTCAACTGGCTTGCTCAATCACAAGTTTTTTAATGTTTCTGAACTTTGATTTCTCTACCTATGAAAGGAGAATATTAACACTAGCATGCCTCAATGGGATTTTGTGAGGATTAACTAAATGTGATTGTAAAATATGTTGGGAACATAAAGTACTGGATAAAATAATTAATATTCAAAATTTTGAGACTGGATAGGATTTCAGAGGGTAATGGTGTAGGCAAGTTGTGACTGCACTGCATTTTTAAAGGGAGGGGCTCCAACTCACTTTGTCCCTTTTCTAATCCCTTTACCTTATGTGCTGGTAAAAATATAACAGAAAGTTGATTAACTAAAGTTCGGTAGCACATTGGAATTTATTTGAAAATAATTTTTAAGAGTAATAGTGGTCAGCAGACAAAGGGTAGAGCAACTATAACGGCCTTGTTATTGCAGCCAGTTTGAACATTACCATGTAAAATACTGGAAAGGACCACAAAGACAGCAGGACAGACCCCTTGGCTTTTTTTTTTTTTTCTTTTTTTATTCAGTCATTTATTGTAGCAGTGTGGACTTACAGAGATTTGTTTTATTCTTTGACTTACAATCTAATATTATCATTATTTATTACATTGCTCATATTGTTTCAGCTTTGGCCGTTGGAAAATCTTTTTTTTTTTTTAAGTTCAGTGGCTTTATTGAGGTATAATTTTTTTTTCATCTTTATTGGAGTATAATTGCTTTACAATGGTGTGTTAGTTTCTGCTTTATAACAAAGTGAGTCACTTATACATATACATATGTTCCCATATTTCTTCCCTCTTGCGTCTCCCTCCCTCCCACCCTCCCTATCCCACCCCTCCAGGTGGTCACAAAGCTCCGAGTTGATCTCCCTGTGCTATGCGGCTACTTCCCACTAGCTATCTATTTCACGTTGGTAGTGTATATATGTCCATGCCACTCTCTCACTTTGTCACAGCTTACCCTACCGCCCCCATATCCTCAAGTCCATTCTCTAGTAGGTCTGTGTCTTTATTCCTGTCTTACCCCTAGGTTATTCATGACATTTTTTTTTCTTAGATTCCATATATATGTGTTAGCATACGGTATTTGTCTTTCTCTTTCTGACTTACTTCACTCTGTATGACAGACTCTAGGTCCATCCACCTCACTACAAATAACTCAATTTCGTTTCTTTTTATGGCTGAGGAATATTCCATTGTATATATGTGCCACATCTTCTTTATCCATTCATCCAATGATGGACACTTAGGTTGTTTCCATCTCCTGGCTATTGTAAATAGAGCTGCAATGAACATTTTGGTACGTGACTCTTTCTGAATTATGGTTTTCTCAGGGTATATGCCCAGTAGTGGGATTGCTGGGTCGTATGGTAGTTCTATTTGTAGTTTTTTAAGGAACCTCCATACTGTTCTCCATAGTGGCTGTACCAATTCACATTCCCACCAGCAGTGCAAGAGTGTTCCCTTTTCTCCACACCCTCTCCAGCGTTTATTGTTTCTAGATTTTTTGATGATGGCCATTCTGACTGGTGTGAGGTGACACCTCATTGTAGTTTTGATTTGCATTTCTCTAATGATTAGTGATGTTGAGCATTCTTTCATGTGTTTGTTGGCGCTCTGTATATCTTCTTTGGAGAAATGTCTATTTATGTCTTCTGCCCATTTTTGGATTGGGTTGTTTGTTTTATTGTTATTAGCTGCCTGAGCTGCTTGTAAATTTTGGAGATTAATCCTTTGTCAGTTGCTTCATTTGCAAATATTTTCTCCCATTATGATGGCTGTCTTTTGGTCTTGTTTATGGTTTCCTTTGCTGTGCAAAAGCTTTGAAGTTTCACTAGGTCCCATTTGTGTATTTTTGTTTTTATTTCCATTTCTCTAGGAGGTGGGTCAAAAAGGATCTTGCTGTGATTTATGTCATAGAGTGTTCTGCCTATGTTTTCCTCTAAGAGTTTGATAGTTTCTGGCCTTACATTTAGGTCTTTGATCCATTTTGAGCTATTTTTGTGTATGATGTTAGGGAGTGTTCTAATCTCATACTTTTAAATGTACGTGTCCAGTTTTCCCAGCACCACTTATTGAAGAGCCTGTCCTTTCTCCACTGTACATTCCTGCCTCCTTTATCAAAGATGAGGTGACCATATGCGTGTGGGTTTATCTCTGGGCTTTCTATCCTGTTCCACTGATCTATCTTTCTGTTTTTGTGCCAGTACCATACTGTCTTGATTACTGTAGCTTTGTAGTATAGTCTGAAGCCAGGGAGCCTGATTCCTCCAGCTCCGTTTTTCGTGCTCAAGATTGATTTGGCTATTCGGGGTCTTCTGTGTTTCCATACAAATTGTGAAATTTTTTCTTCTAGTTCTGTGAAAAATGCCAGTGGTAGTTTGATAGGGATTGCATTGAATCTGTAGACTGCTTTGGGTAGTAGAGTCATTTTCACAATGTTGATTCTTCCAATCCAAGAACATGGTATATTTCTCCATCTATTTGTATCATCTTTAATTTCTTTCATCAGTGTCTTACAATTTTCTGCATACAGGTCTTTTGTCTCCTTAGGTAGGTTTATTCCTAGATATTTTATTCTTTTTGTTGCAATGGTAAATGGGAGTGTTTTCTTGATTTCACTTTCAGATTTTTCATCATTAGTGTATAGGAATGCCAGAGATTTCTGTGCATTAATTTTGTATCCTGCTACTTTACCACATTCATTGATTAGCTCTAGTAGTTTTCTGGTAGCATCTTTAGAATTCTCTATGTATAGTATCATGTCATCTGCAAACAGTGACAGCTTTACTTCTTCTTTTCCGATTTGGATTCCTTTTATTTCCTTTTCTTCTTTGATTGCTGTGCTAAAACTTCCAAAACTATCTTGAATAAGAGTGGTGAGAGTGGGCAGCCTTGTCTTGTTCCCAATCTTAGTGGAAATGCTTTCAGTTTTTCACCATTGAGGATGATGTTGGCTGTGGGTTTGTCATATATGGCCTTTATTATGTTGAGGAAAGTTCCCTCTATGCCTACTTTCTGCAGGGTTTTTATCATAAATGCGTGTTGAATTTTGTCAAAAGCTTTCTCTGCATCTATTGAGATGACCATATGGCTTTTCTCCTTCAGTTTGTTAATATGGTGTATCACATTGATTGATTTGCATATATTGAAGAATCCTTGCATTCCTGGAATAAACCCCACTTGATCATGGTGTATGATCCTTTTAATGTGCTGTTGGATTCTGTTTGCTAGTATTTTGTTGAGGATTTTTGCATCTATGTTCATCAGTGATATTGGCCTGTAGTTTTCTTTCTGTGTGACATCCTTGTCTGGTTTGGTATCAAGGTGATGGTGGCCTCGTAGAATGAGTTTGAGAGTGTTCCTCCGTCTGCTATATTTTGGAAGAGTTAGAGAAGGATAGGTGTTAGCTCTTCTCTAAATGTTTGATAGAATTCGCCTGTGAAGCCATCTGGTCCTG
This sequence comes from Monodon monoceros, assembly GCF_005190385.1. NCBI lineage: Eukaryota > Metazoa > Chordata > Mammalia > Artiodactyla > Monodontidae > Monodon > Monodon monoceros. The sequence goes on along the minus strand of NW_021703768.1, from coordinate 79,924,433 downwards.
GGCTTTTGTTTGTTGGAAGATTTTTAATCACAGTTTCAATTTCAGTGCTTGTGATTGGTCTGTTCATATTTTCTATTTCTTCCTGATTCAGTCTTGGCAGGTTGTGCATTTCTATGAATTTGTCCATTTCTTCCAGGTTGTCCATTTTATTGGCATAGAGTTGCTTGTAGTAATCTCTCATGATCCTTTGTATTTCTGCAGTGTCAGTTGTTACTTCTCCTTTTTCATTTCTAATTCTATTGACTCTTCTCCCTTTTTTTCTTGATGAGTCTGGCTAATGGTTTATCAATTTTGTTTATCTTCTCAAAGAACCAGCTTTTAGTTTTATTGAACTTTGCTATCGTTTCCTTCATTTCTTTTTCATTTATTTCTGATCTGATCTTTATGATTTCTTTCCTTCTGCTGACTTTGGGGGTTTTTTGTTCTTCTTTCTCTAATTGCTTTAGGTGCAAGTTTAGGTTGTTTATTTGAGATGTTTCCTGTTTCTTCAGGTAGGATTGTATTGCTATAAACTTCCCTCTTAGAACTGCTTTTGCTGCACCCCTTAGGTTTTGGGTCGTCGTGTCTCCATTGTCACCCCTTGGCTTTTAATGTCCAGTTACTCATTCAGTTAAAGGTAACCAGTACTGACTCTATAAGTGATTATCGAAATATGCAGCTTCTGTTTCTGTTGCTAGTTAAAGTGTGGTAGCGAAAGAACCAACTCTGCTGGTAGAGCAGTGAGCCCAACCAACGGATCTAAAATTTGAGGTTCAACTTATTGAAATGCCAGAAACAACTTTAAAAGGTGTTTTACAGCTTGGAATCACAAAGTCAGTTTATCACCCCAGGGGAGTAGAAATGAGTTTAATGTGAACCTACTTAGTTTGATTCTGTTTAAAGTAATAGCTGACATGAATGTAGTGCTGCTTTTTACTTTGCATTCTCTGATCTGTACTTCTGCTTATGATACTCCTAAAATCCCTATTAAGGAGATAGGAGAGGTAACTCTAAGTGCAAACAGGAGAGTAAGGCACTGTCACATGAGTGACCCACCCTGGGCAACCTTTTGTCTTGCCATCAGTGGAGCTTTATGTTCTGATTAATCTTGTCAGATTTTCCAAACTTGTCTATCACATGTAAAAACGGACTCTTTTTGTTTAAAGGAATGGAGCTGGGGGAACAATTTTCCCAGCATTTTCAAAAAGCAGTATTGATTTTTCTTTCAAACTATCTTTCAGATTCCTTCCCTCTTTTCCACTCTTACCGTTAACGCTGAAGATTAAATCCTCATTACTGAACTTACCAGAGCAGTAGTTCTTAACCTTGGTGGCACAATAACATCTCTCTGGGAGCTTTAAAGTACTGACATTCGGATTGGAATCTCAGAGATTCTGATGTAATTGGTCTGGGATGTGCCCTGAGCACTGAGATATCAAAAGTGCCTCTGGTGATTCTAAAGTGTTGCCAGAGAGAGGAACCAATGACCACTATCACGAACTCTGCTCTGTCCAGTCCATCCTGCAAACCACTCAGATTTAACTTAATAACCATTGTAGTAACTAGCTCTACCTTGGTCTTACTAAAAGTACATCTCACCTCCATTTTTCCTCTTCTTATTTTCTATTTTTAGTATAGATATTTCACCTCATACAGTTTGAAACTAAAGATGAAATAGGTGATAGATATATTAAAATTCCAGGGCTGGATAAATATTTCCCCAATAGTGTTTTAATCAGTTTTACTCATTCAGAAATTCTAAAACATTGGCATTGCTAAATTCTAAAACTCTTTGTCCTAGTATTTAATATTCTTCAACATTTTAAAATCTCATTCTACCGCTTCAGTTTGACTTACCACTACTGCTCTTTCTGAATCCCAAACCCACCACACTGAACTATTTGTTCTCCCCACAATATGCCTCATACCACCCCATCTCTGTGCCTCAGTTCTTACCTTTCCCTCTGCTGAGAAAGCCTTGAGCCAGCTCTAACTCTTTCAATATAAACCATCCTTAATGTGCCAATCAATATGCCACTTTCTTTAATAAGACCTTTCAGTTTTGATAAAAATAGGTGTAAATCCTTTTTTCTACTCCATAACATTCTTTACTTCTACATCTTATGGCTTGATCTATGATTATTTATATATTTTATTCTACTCCCTTTCTTCCTCCCACTATACTGAAAGCTTCTCAATGGCCACAATAAAATATGATTAGAGCTACTTTAGAGTCAGATAGCCTGGGTTCAAATCTTGGTTCTGCCTCCCACTAGATATGTAACTTCTAGCAAATTATTTTCCTCTTTGGGCTTTGTTTTCATATCTTATAAATGGGAGAAATAATACCACCTTCTTATAGGGCTGTGGGGCAAATTAAATGAATTAATACCCATGATGTACTTAGAACAGTGCCCTGCACAAAGCACCAGTAAATGTCAGCTCTTGTCAGTTGCTTGCTTTATCTTGACAGAGACTAGGGCAGTACATTTTAGGCACTTAAAATATTTGTCATATGTAGTACATTCTTTGGAGCTTGAAAAGATCCCAAATACCCATACTATAAATATTTGATAGGTGATAATCTTCAAGTCATTTTTACAGCTACTTGAAGGAGCATGTGGGCCAAAGTGACCTGATATTTTGTTTGAAAAAATAGAAAACATAATTTCTGACAGGCTTGGTATCTCATGTTGAAGTTCTTCAGTCCCATAGTTAGTGCTAGAGGTTCACCTCTGTGAAATGCCAAAACTGTCAATCATAGTGGTTTATTGCATACTCAATTCCACAGACATTTTTAAAAAATAGTTGAAAATCCAGAAGCCATTGAAATTCTTTAGCTTAAAACAGGTATGTGCAAAGAAACTGAATAGGCAAATTATGTATTCTGAGAACAAAACTTCTCTATGTAGATTTCATTTAATAATATACACTTCACAGGTCTTTGGAGATAGGACTAAAAATATGACTGTCAGATTTAACCAATAAATATTTTAACACCAGCACATCTTAAACTCATATGCATTTATATCTCAGATGTCATAAAACTGAATTGCCCTTTAGTTTTTCAGACAGAAAAAAGAATACATAAAATGATCAAGTCCATGTCATGTGTGACTATACAACCAGTTACTGGGGTTTTCCCCCACCTACATTGACTTTTGAAGGGATTTGTTTTTGGAAATTAATAATTAATCTTTTTCAGGTGTTCCTTTTGCAGGTGGTGAGGGCAGTCAATGTTAAAGGAAAAAAGATAAGAACAGAGGACAAGTCCTGCCTGTCAGAGGCAAGGTGTTTACGAGGTAATAAGACACCACAGGGATCAGACTGTGTGGTATTTGTACCCTAGATGTTAATGTGATCTTTGTCTTCAACCATTTCCCAGGAAACCTTGTCAACGAATTAACTCTGGAGGTGATGTTTGTGCAAAGGAAGTAGAATAGTAAAAGTCTGAAGTAACAGTTTATAGTTACAGAGAGAGGGAGAAAGAGAAAGAAAGTGAAGGAGGGAAAGAGAGAGAGGTTATGAGAGTCAAGCAAGGCTTTTCAGAGTAATGCTGAAGATAGTTTATCCTCCAGGAGTCACATATTGAGAACGGCACATGGGAATTTATTTTCTTTTGGGTTTTTTATAACCATCATTTTTCACCTTTGCTGACTATTTGAGTCCTCTTTGTTCAAACAGTTTATTCATGGGATTACACTCAGATTCACAATGGAATATCCAGCATGTATACTCCTGGGTGGGAGTATATGTCTTTATCAGATCCTTATATAGGGCTCATTACGTGCCAGGCACTATGCTCTAAGTTTTACTAAAATATAATTACTAAGTTAGCTCTATGAATAGCTCTATGAGGTAGATACTCTTATTGTGCCCATTATACGGATGAGGTAACTGAGGGCCAAAAATGTTAAATATCTTGCCCAAGGTCACAGAACAGGGCTAGGAATAGGACACAGGCTGTCTGACGGGCTGTCTGACTCAGGCTCATAAACATTGCGTTATGTTGCTTCTGAAGGAAAGACACAGTTATCTCAATAGCAATCAGAGCAGGTAGGTTCCCCCTGCAGTTTAAGCGTTTTTTGCTCTTGTTATGTAACTCTAAGCAGTACTCCCTTTTGAGGATAACAGGAGGTAATGGTGCTAACCTGACAAAGGAAAGGAATTAATCAAAAAATGTGGCAAAGGAACACCAGGAATCTAAATTGACTATAAAGTTAGTGCAAAAGTCTCAAAGTGTTTTGGCCCAGGGCCTGCACTGATCTATGGGAGGAGCTGGCAGCTCAGGGAAAGTCATACAGTGAGTGTAGGTGCAGTTTTATGAGAAAGTGGCAAGGTACAACAAATAGGAGAGAGAACACTAAAGGCCAGAAGTGTGTGAATTCAGGAAGGACATTGTGTTACATCAGAGAACGCTTTCGCATATCCTAAATACTATCCCCTTCTCTCTAGCCTTCTCCAAAGTAGGAAAACTATTAATACTATAAGGATATTCTGTAGAAGATAACTGTCTGGAGGCCTAGATTTAAATCCTCAGTCCACAACTAATTGGATTTATGGCTTTGGTCCAGGTATTACATTTTCCTTGATTACAGTTTTCCCATTGGTGAGACAGGGTTAATAATAGTACCTACCTCAGGGTTATTGTGAGAATTACATGAGAGATTCTATATGAAACATTCCCAGCACAGTGAGTACTCAATAGCACTTAAAAAAAAATTATTTATTTATTTGGCTGCGCTGGGTCTTAGTTGCAGCATGTGGGATCTTTGTTGTGGCATGCGGGATCTTTTAGTTGCGGCATGTGGGATCTAGTTCCCTGACCATGGAACGAACCCAGGCCCCTCTGCATTGGGAGTGCAGAGTCCCAGCCACTGGACTACCAGGGAGGTCCCCTCAATAGTACTTTTTAACTTTTTCTCTCCTTCATGACATTTGATGTCATGAATACAATTTTATATTTCACAAATATTTATCTTCTACTGGTTAGGTACTGGGATATACAAAGGTAAACAAAATATGGTCCCTGCCTCGAGTTAAAAGATATTCACGATCTACACAATACATGCAAATATTTGTTACAGGGTTGTACAAATAAATGAACTACAAATACTGCAATAATTTCTAATCAGTTTCCCAGAGCAAAAAATAAAGTTTTAAAGATACATAATAACTTGATAAAATGCACTAAGTGTTCTCTGCCATGTGTGTCTCTGTGACATTCCTGGCAGCATGGTGGATTTGCCAGGTGGAGGAGAGTTCTGCACCCACAGTCTGTGCACTGGATGTCTCACAGGACAGGCTCAGGCGGCGGAGTTGTCCTTGAGAAGATCTTTCTTAATTATGCCCAAAGGGTATCAAATATCCATTTTAAAGGGGAGACATGATGGAAAGAATGGATTTATAAACACAGTTTTCTTAACTATAGTAACAAGACCATATCTAAGGTTTCTAAGGCCTAAATCATAATTCCTGGGTAGCATGTCACAAAAGTTCTTTGTACATTTTTCAAAAACGTTTCAGTTTATGTATGCCAATATGCTATGTGCTTCATAATAAGATATGACAAATTAATTTTAAATATTTAATATGAATACCAAATTTATTCTCTTGCTTCATGTTCAACCTTTCAGCCTACCTTTGATTTTAGCCACAGCTGCAGGGCACACTTTCATGTAGTCTTAGCTTCAGGCTGGCGACATCCTGCACCAAAGCCTCCTCAAATGTCTTCCCATTTTCTACTTGAGACCCCCTCCAAAGCCACAACTCCTGCTCAGCACAAAGCCAGTCTGGGAACATCTGGGTGTAAACACTCCAGATGGGTTGATGGCTATACTGGGCCTCCCATCCTTCTAATGGAATAATTGTGGGACACACTCTCTATGCTCTTAGAGATCTGGCTGAACTGTACCAAATACATTTATTTATATACATTTATATATATTATTTATATATATTTATATATATTATTTTTTTCTCCTTCCCTGTTTTAATCTCCCTGCTCCTCCACTCCTGTTTTTGAGGTCATCTCTAAGTAAATAGTCCGCATCCAGTGCATCTAAGCCTTTGTCTTTAGCTCTGCATGGGAAGAGTTCATATTAAGACATAAAATCTCAACACCCAGGTGGCTAATAGTCTTAAATTAGTTAAATAAACTGAGTAAAGGAAAATGGGTAGATTAGGAAATCTGGGTATTTCACTCAGTTAGTGGGACTGTGAGTTAGAGATCCTCAGTGGAATCTCCTTTCAGGCCAGTTAACATCACAGAGACATTCAGGGTAGCGCACATTACAACTTTCAGGAAAAAACTGTTTAAGTGAACTCATCCTTCTGAGAGGTGTTCAGTGGTTACATGTTTCTATAATAGGAGCAGAAATATTATGTTTTAAACACATGAAAAGAAAAATTAAAACGTATCTTTCTTCTCGATAAACAGTTTTAAGTTCTGACTGAAGTTGTGCTAAAAAGACTTAGAGACATATGGGCCACTTTCACTTAGTTTGAATCAATGAGACCGACATAATGATCTCATTCTTCTTTGGCTGGTTTATGACAGCTGCTTGTGTTAGAATGTCAATGAAAGCCTGCGACAGCAATATAAAAGCTATCGTACTGATTGTGACATAAGCTTTGAGCTGATTAGAAGAAAAGTAAACAGTACAAAGTATCATTTTTATCATTTTATAATTATAAAAAGACCACAATGATTATCACTAGCAAAGCTGTTTACATCATGGTGCATGAAACTGACAAGTATATAACCCAAACCGATGCAAAGGACTGAAGTTAGGGATAGAGCAAATACACCTGCTCTGAATTAAGAGAATAATAAAATTATAGGGTCCTTTCTGAGAAGTGGTCTATATACTTTTGCATCCCTAAATTTGAAGTTCTTCATGAACATGATTATACTTCAGTTTTAAGTTACCACTGGTGAGCTAAAGAATTTCATTTTACATCCATTGACTGGCTTTCCCTATTTTAGCTGTAGTGATGTCACTGTTGATATGCATAATGCATTTTAGATTACCTATGACTCTAAGTAAGCCCCATGACAACTTTTAGAAAAACAGTCACCTTAGAAATGATAATCAGTCCTTTTGACATTCTGGGTTTATGGGAACACTATCAGAGCAAAATTAAAGAGAACCTAGATAATTTGAAGTCATGGGATTTCTCCTAGAATAAAACCAGAAACTGAATTTGGCCAAAAGCTGTTGAAGCCTCTTGAAGTAAATTAGCAGAAGGGCAGATGTTCTCTGAATATTACGGGGAAATCTGGTCGGTGCCATGAGGCCGTCATTCCTCTTAAAAGTTGCTGGAGAACTGTGTTCAATCTCTGTATTTAGTAGCTGTTCAAAATTTATCTGAGTGTTGTTTAAGAAATGAGCATGTTTGAGGTAGTGAAGTTGACAGAAAATTGCTATGTGACAAATGACCTGAGAATTGTTAAATGTTGCAGTTCAGTTCACTTCAGATGTCTCTGCTATAAACAAATGGCATTCTGTGGAGCATGCCTCTTAAATGGGCAGGCCTATTTGTCTCATAGGATATGATAGACATTACTCACTAACATTGTCCATCAATCCTTCTGGGAGCATGGGAGGATTGCATGTCTTTGCACCATTAAAGTTAGACAAACATCTAACATCGTCTGACCAAGAAAATAAGAATAAAGTAATTAGTGTCACCTGTGACCTAAATCATAGAAAAGCATGTGCATGATTCTTTTTCTTCTCTTTTTCACCCTGCTAAAATCTGAAGGCTCTTGTGAGACAGCAGCACAGAGGAAGCTAGAGCCTTTATCTATTTCAGTCGCTGAGTGACTACCATAAATCAAGTTCCCCCTTGACCCATATAAGTCATGTGCTGTGCATGGGAAATAGATCTTTGCTGCATTAAGTCACAGAGAGGCTGGTGTTTTTTGTTACTGCATATAAACTAGCCTATTCTGACTAATACACAGCATCTGTTTTAAAAAGGCACTGTTTATGTGAACCAGCTACCTGGGATTGAAGTTAGCTCTGATATATAGAATATATGGGCGTAATATTTAATCAACTATAACTCTAACTTTATTAAAATTATCATGTGTTTAACCTCCATGCTTATGGCAAGATAATACCCCAGGAAAGAATAAAATCCAAGTTAGTGGCTTTTTCAGTTCTTTCAGTGAAGAACATAATAGGTGCTCAGAAAATGTTGTTTGAATTGAGTTAGGTTGTATTAGAAAGCAAGAGTGCAAGGAAGAGGTTTCTTGGCCAAATACCATCTTATACCACAGAGAAAAAATGTGGGAGAGAAAGACAAAAATCATGATGAGATAAAGAAGGGCATCATAAGCAGTAGGACGGATATATCCTTAGCTATAATGTAAGTAGCTTCAGAGCAGAAAAATGGGAGTATACTGATTGAGCCAGCCCAAAGCCTGAGGAAAGATAAAGCTAGTTATACAGGCTTCAAAGGGGTTTTAACTGAAGCTGTGTCTACATGGTATCAAAAATTTTATCTAGTTCCATATTAGTTTTACAGACCTGATTGATTTTTTTTAAATCAAATTCATTGATTAGTGTTATGTAGACAGAGTGATTTTGTTTTTTTCTCTCAGAGTTGTATGTCATATCTAATCATATGCCTTATCTCACGCAGGTTGGCAGTAATTATTTTTATGGTTAAAAAAGCTTCTTTCCCAATATCATCAAATTTTATAAGATCAAGAACAATATAAGGAATTTCAAAACTTTTGTATTTCCCCTTTTTAATGTTTATATTTCCTGAAGGTCTGACATTCTATGAGGGCAGGAATGATATTAGTCTATTCACCAGAGAATCCCCAGGACCTAGCATAATGCCTTGTACACAGTAGATGCTCATTATCTTCTGAATGATTATATTAATATGTATATAGAGCTTCTAAGCTCCTTTCGATATGGTGCTACTTTATCCTTCTGGTTTTATGTCCATTAGACTCCCTCACATACCTTGTACTGTGGCCAAACAGATCTGCCTATAAACTTCATCCCATCTTTGTTCTCTGACTTATTCTCTTTCCTTAATATGTCCCCATGTCTCTGCCTAATATTAATAGATACCTTTTAGGGCTAAGCACTTTTCATATATTTTGCCATTCCCTAAAATAAAATAAACAAAACTATGAAGTAGGTACTATTCATAATACCATTATACAGATGAGAAAAATAAGACTTAGAAAGGTAAGCTATTCTCTGAGCCCCATGGGTCCCCAACTGCAGGGCTGCTAACATTTGCGTCCTTACAGAACCATTGCTCCCAACCACCTTGCTTACTGCTAGTCCCTGTTGTTCCTCCCTCAAGCCTCATTCAAACACCACTTCCTCCATAAAGCTTTTTCTATTATGTTGATCTTCACTGATCTCTCCTTTGTTCCAAACACCTGTCACCCTTAAACTCAGCAGCATGCTGTTCACCCTTACTCTTTCTGTACATATTTCATGTGTACTAACTTTACGTCTCCAATGAGCCCTTGAAGTCTCCAACAGGAATTGCGCACTACTTCTTTCGTATATTCCAGTATCTAGCACAGGAGAGATGATCAAGCAAAACTTCCTAGATAAAAAGTTGATAAAGAATAAAATAATGTTAAATTTGCCAAATTTACCCTGGAATTCTCATTTAGAAATTTTCCTCAAAGATCAAGTCTGACAAAGAAAGATCTAGCTTTTTCTTTTGACGTCCTTTATTAAAATAAAAGTTTACTTTCTGTCACTCAGAAACTTAAAACCATATCTTCAGCTTTGGAATTGTTAGAAATAGTTTGGATAAAATAGGCTGCCTTTTTAAGATGAGGCAAAAACTGTTTTTTCCAGTCATTAAAACTGTTTAGGAACAAAGGAATCAACTGACAACTTGTGACTGGTAGAATCAGAGAAGCCGGAGATTGGGATGTTTATTTTTACACGTTGGGAAGGAAGAAGCAAGGATTAGCCCCTGAGTTTGACACTTTGGATGAGCTCAGTGGTTTTGCATCATATCACATGAACATAATGCCTCTCTTCATGCCCCCTTAGAAGAAGGCAGAGGCACAGAAGAAAGCCCCAGGCCAGAGCTCTGAACATAAACTGGATCTAAGGCTTAGTAACTGAATCTGATCATATAAACAACTTAGAACAAGTGAAGAAGCGCCAAACTTGTCCTTGTGAGTTTCCTTGTAAGTTAAAAATAAACTAGAACAATTATGTATTCAGATTATGGAAAGGTAATGAAACTGAAGCTAATTTAAATAAATGATTCACGATTCCAAAATACATAAAACTGCTACAAATTAAGTTTAGTTTGTGCAAAAGGAAAAACAAAAGAAATGAAGCCCTTGGTTAGGTTTGATACTCTTTAAACATATTACAAAATATTCTACCATGTCACCTTAAATCATAGATTCAGATTTAGACCAGGTCAGGGGTAAGCAGTAGTTATTACCTGAGGGCTCTTTTGTGATCTATGGACAACAAAATCACAATTTAAGTTCATTCTCAATGGAAATGTGTCCACTATAACTGCTGATGCTTTAGGCTGAGGCCTTGAATAATTCACAAATTAGGTAACAGTATACTCCTCTTATGTAGATGCATGTTTTTAATGGGAAACACATTTTTTTTTAAATTATGAATTGATTTCAAAATAGAGACTCACTTTAAGATCACAGAGTTTGTGTTGAGAACATAACAAATGGGAATTGTGAGACCAGGCCAGATGCATGCCCACTTTGGACAGTACTATCTTGCTAACAACACTCCAAAGATCATGTTGTGGGAAAGTGGCACAGGCCTTCCTACTAGCAATTTATGGTCACTCGTTAACTTGCCAAAACTTTTTGGGGATCATTATATTTTTGCTATTATTATCTGCAAAGTAAATACAATACCTGTTATTCCTACCACATTTTTTTTTTTTTTGCACCACGCGGGCCTCCCACCGCTGCCCCCACCCCCACCCCCACCCCCACCCCCCCGCCACGGAGCACAGGCCCTGGACGCGCAGGCCCAGCGGCCATGGCCCACGGGCCCAGCCGCTCCGTGGCACGCGGGATCCTCCCGGACCAGGGCAGGAACCCGCGCCCCCTGCATCGGCAGGCGGACTCCCAACCACTGCGCCACCACATTTTTTGATTCACAAGATATCAGGATGGGGATGGTTGCTTGCCCTGAGGGACTTCTCTATAAGATCCGTTCTAGTCTTACCCCTCCCACCACCCTTCTGTCCCTTTCTTTGTTCTGTCTCTGACAGAATTTATTCACACTTCACATACATTTGTAGCTCTCAATCACAACAACTCTCAGGCTATGCAGTCTTTATAGCTTCACGTTTAAAATATTTAGTAGTCTCCATGACTCTTGCTCGTTCTAGTTGTCCTAAATCCAGACCTCCTCAAGTTCTCTTTGTATAAAATTATTGAAGTGGAATGTTTTTGGTGGAGTTCAAGTCCCCTGGTAAGAAGTCCAGATAAACTTATATATGCAAGAGACTGATTGAAGGAAGTGCCTGTGAAGGATAAAAGGGGAGATGGAGCAGGAGTAGGCAAGGGAGTGCCTCAGACCATGATGCAGGTCTGACACTGGAAAGCAGAGGGAAGGAAGGAGGATTTGGTAGGAACAGCCTCACACTGCAGTGAGAAGAAGTCATACTCAGGTCAGATCAAGTGTCCCATTAAATAAGTTATCCTTGGGGTAGGAATTGTCTAACTTTGTCATCCCTACTGTGCTCCACCATTGGCTAGCAAGTGTCCAGGAAGAGCATGGCCTCCATGTGAGAGCTGTGATAAATCCCATTGGGTTAGCAGCTGAGGTTGTTACTACATACACTCAGAGCAGATTCTCTCTGGAAGGGAGATCTGAGTAACTCACCTTCATGGCTTCCATAATTCACCCTTTGTGCTGCACAGGTCCAATTCTCCATCTGTGTTTGGAGCCCAGCTTCTCCATAGTTCTTTGGACTCCTTTTCTGAAGGATAAATTAGAAGATGGTGGTTAGTGGAATGGAAAACCGCTGTATTGCTTCATTTGGTCTTAGGTCTGCAACAGGTAATCATTGTCTCCCTTCTTCACTGTTCATTCAAAATGTGCCTCATTCACAGCTATCTTCTTGGTAAGTCTTTGTAGTTAGCCTGGTGGTGTGACCAGATCTTCATTCCTGAGGGGACTGAGCCCCTGCTAGTCATTCCTTTATGAGGTCAGGTCAGGGTTGCTGAATGTGTGCACTCACAACTGGGCAAGGGAGTATCAAGAGAGGCTCAAGTAGATCACTTAGGTTCCACAGGTCCCCCCTCAGTCCCCATTATGTCAAAATGGCACTACTTCCTCCTACTGCTCAGGGTCAAACGTTTGCTATGTTGTATGGGTTTCCATGCCTGTGGGTCAGGTACTATGTGAATACCTGGACAGTGATCCTGGCTGAGGATCTGTGGGCAGATAAAGCGAACTCATACCTGAAATCAGTATTTTTCTTTGTGAGGACAAACTGTCAGTCCTTTCAAGATAAAAGAGACCCAAAGTAGTCAGATTGCCTCCAAATGACTTGCTGGTCTCCTGGAGGAATAATGCTATACTTGAGACTCAGCACTGACAGCCATTTGGATATTCAGAGATAGCCGTAGTTAAGTGGGCCTGGAGAGGTGTGAGTCCATGTTAGGTCCCTGTGTAGCTTCTAACGCTGACACCTTGGCATCCCTGAATTTTTAAAGAATTTCTCTCTCACCCTCTTGACTGCAGGTGTCTGACCAAGGCCTCCAGTGCTCTAGCCATTGCCTGCTCATCCTGCCTGAAGTCACTGATGTAATGGATCAATGTGATTTTCTGTACAATGTCTAGACAGCCCATATCTCCTTGAATAATACTATGACAGAAGGCAGGAGAGTTATCATAATAGAGTTATCAGAGCCTGGAAATAAAACTGTACATGAGTATTTCTGTCTATTCCATGTAAATGCAATTGTGTCTGATCTTTTTTCCTAACTGTGGTAGAAAAGAGGCCTTATTAATATCTTCTAGCTATGAAACCGTGATAGGTCTTCGAGATGTGATCGTGGCTATTACTCAGTTGAGCTTCTTGTAGAATACAACCATTCTCCCTGATCTATCCAGTTTCTGCAGGGGCCAAACTGGTGAATTACACAAAGGTATGATAGAGACTGTAGTCCTAAAACATTTAGATCTTAAAAAACAAAAACAAAAAAACATTTAGATCTTTAATGACAGCAATAATCTCCATCGTCCCTCCATGATATGGTATTGTTTAGATTTACTTTCTCTGCTGAGGGGTGATGGCTGTTTTAAAGGCTTTCACTTAGCTTCCTCCGTTGTGCTAGAGCTTACTCCACAGGCCAAGGATCCAATGTGAGGGATAGTCTGACTTTGAATCCTAACTATACACTCAAAGTAAATGACTACTTGATGTGCCTGTGGACTCAGTGGCTGGGATCACTGTAGTGGATAAAATCCACTGTACTAATCTTTTATCAAAGATTCCATTTATTACCTGGATCCCTCTCTAATGAGGGTGTTATAATGATGGTTTGGGTTTCAGGTATTAATGTCAACTCAGAATGTTATATCCAGTAGTCGTCAAAATGTTAGATAATACACTTTTCCCAGTAGTCAGTCATCTGAGTAAAAGGCTACAGGTCCCTCTGTGGAAGAACTAAGTGAATTTTTACCATATAGACTTGTCATAGTGTTGCGAGATCTTTCTTCTTGGGACCCATTTTATTTATTTATTTATCTATCTATTAAAAAAAATTATTTTATTTGTTTATTTTTGGCTGCATTGGGTCTTCGTTGCTGTGCGCAGGCTTTCTCTAGTTGCGGCAAGCGGGAGCTACTCTTCGTTGCGGTGCTCGGGCTTCTCATTGCGGTGGCTTCTCTTGTGCAGCACGGGCTCTAGAGCGTAGGCGCACGGGCTTAGTTGCTCCGCGGCATGTGGGATCTTCCTGGACCAGGGATGTAACCCATGTCCCCCTGCATTGGCAGGCAGATTCTTAACCACTGCGCCACCAGGGAAGTCCCTTGGGGACCCATTTTAGTCAATGGATTCTGTTTCTAAACATTGACCCAGATTCAGGAAATGAAAAAGGAATTGTGACTTTTTATTGGAGTGACTGCCCTCAGCTCCCTGCTCTTTCATTGTTGTTAGATATTTAGGAGAAATACTGCTGTCAAGCTATTTATCTTCTAGGGTGTGACAATCTGTTAACCATTTCTAAAAGTCCTTGTGGGTTAACTCCCCATGGCTGCTTCTCCTCCCTTGTCAGTTACTATAATTGTGGCCCCATGGCTTCTGGCCATTAAGTGCCACCTCCTGCCATCTATTGTTCCCTTGGCTATTAATGAGCCAGGCTCAATGATCCCCTCCCGCAATGTCAGCCCTGGACAGCAGAGGTGGCCACCACTGAGTTTTGTGAGGCTGGTGCCCCCCTCCCCAGTGCATTCCTGGTAGCCTTGGTGAACGCTGGGTCTTCTGAATGCTCTCCTGGAGCCTAATCCTTGGGTTGGATATTCATTTCCACATGTCTACTTCTTAGAGCCTTTTAATTCCATCCTCTACTATCTGTCATGTCAACTCAGGCATTTCAACTTTGCTCAGCATGGGCCACTACTTTCTCCAGGCTTCTAAAAGTCCTCCTAACAGTGAGTTTTCCCTATTTCCTGGGATTCTTGACAATTTATTAAACCTGTGTTTAATAATGTCCCCAGCTCAATAAATTATTGTTCATTCAGCCTTACGTTCAGGACCCCTTGCCTAAGCCCCCTCACAATCCAGTTCCAGGGGACTCCTCTGGATCCTGCTGACCCGTGCCTGCTAATTCGTGCTGTTTCTCTGGTGTGTGAGGTATTTGCTGCCTTATTTGGCCTGCCCATCACCAGCTGGATTATGCTGGGATCAAACTGTTATGCTCAGCCTGGTGGCCAGGAGAGGGAGTAAGAACAGCTCCCAAGGGGCATTTGTCATCGCCTTGCAGGTGAGAGGCCTCTGTGGCAACACACGCACATGCCATCTCCCATGAGGCAGTGTCACCTCTGTAAGCTCCATAGTTTCAGGAGTATCTGCAGAGACCAACCCTTAGGGCCATCTACCCAGTTCTGCCCATCCCTTAACTCAGTGCCCTAGATCTTCTCAACCTGACCTTATAGCGTAACAGACCTTCCAGGGTTGGTCATTTAAATGATTCTGGAGTTCCATGACCCTAACTCTTAGATCCTGTGGTTACTCCTCAGCTGTGTCTGTCTTTGCACAAGATGGTGGCTTCTTCAAAAGCTACCAGAAATGCTCTCTGGCTCACACACTTAGCATTTAACTCTTTGTTAACTGATTTATCAATAAGTTTCTCGTTGTCCTTCAGGGTGTCAATGTAACTCAGTAGTAACTAGCCACTTCTGCTGTCCTTAGCTGGCATATTTTCACCATACATTTTGAACACCTGAATCATTGCACCATCAAAAGTCTTCCCTTCTACTGGGTCATTTTGCCAGGTCGCCACTGGTGAAATTTTTAGCATTTGGGATCCTTCCTTGTGCCAGAGACTATCTGTACCTCCTTTTAGATAAGTGTTAAGGGATCTAGTTCAGAGACCTCATTTTATTATGTTTTATTGGATCACTTCTGGTACCAAGTGTGTCAGCTTGGGAACCAGATGCCAATGTGGAATTAGATGTGCAAGAGTTTTGTTTGGAGAATGGTTCAAAGAAGGTAAAGGGGAGAAGGATCAGGATTATGCAGGAGTATAATGCATGTCTGATCCCTGTAAAGGGAGTTACAAAAGAAGGAGGATGGGATGGAAAGAGCCTCACATTGTGATCCAGCTCTGAGAAGGCACTGGGCAGGCTGACAGGTAGCCCCAGAGAAAAGACTGCCCATTAGTGAAGTCCCACTTTGGGCAGGAATGGTGCATCTCTAGAGCAACCTCTGTGCTCTGTTACTGGTCATAAGCAGTCTAGGAGTAGCGTGGCCTCAGAGTGAATGCTGCAGTGGATTCTATGATGCAGCACCAGAGTGCCCTCCTCACAGCAGATTCTCTCTTAAAGGGAGACCTGAACAGCACACTCCAGTGGCTGCCACAGTTATATTTCAGGTGAGGACACACCATAATTTTATATGAGGGAAATATTAATTACTTGATTTTTTCCCTTGCATACTAAAGTTGCCCAATTATATCTAATGTTTGATTCACTTTCAAAAGCATAGGAACCTAATGCAAACAATTTCCACTCTTCCTAAGTCTTTTTCTTGATCATAACTATTAGCTCAGAACTCTGTTTTGCACTTATAGTTTGAATTATTTATTGCTAAGTGCATTACCTTCCTTTTTCCCATATTAAAATTTATCTAACCACTTTCTACCCACTGTTCTGACTTAAATCATCTTTTCGTAGTGTCCCTACCACTAGAATTTGTGTAACGGGGGCCATATTTATAGCTTCCCATTTATAATGAATATTTGCAAGTTTTGACAAGTATTTTTCCAATTTCATGCCTAAGTTTCTCTATGGATTTACCCGTTGTCTGGCTTTAGACCATTTTGAGAACTCTGAGCAGAATCTTCTGAGAACGTTCCCTTTATACAGCAGCAGGGGACTCATTCTCTGTGTCAGCCTGGTGTTCCTGTACTGGAGAGATTAACTGAGGACCCATAAGCCTGAAGAGCCTGTGAAGTACATGCCACCTTTTAAGGGTGGAATTTCCTATACAGAGGGTCATGGCTTCAGAGGCAAATTTTGCAGGTGAAAACTGTCTTGCTACCTCAGACTCACTGTGACTGCACCATAGATACATAAAAAGGCAACAGTGCATCGTTACCCATGGGGTAAGCCAGTTGACTCTGGTGAGGCTTTGCTGATATTCTAGATGAACATGGAGAAAGTTGGTCACTTAAGTCCAAGCTGTTATTACAAAGTAAACAACTGCTCTCTAGGTAATCTTTTATGTGAAGCATGACTGCCTCTCTCATGAGGCAACTCGTCAATGTACTGCAGGTTGTGTGTGTGCTAGCAATACAACCAATATCTAGAGGTAATCTGTGCATACTCTCTCTTTAATGCCAAGGAATTTGATCAGCTTGATTAGTTTTCGTTGGCTGTATAATTTCTATTTATGACTATCCTATTCTGTCTCTTGATTGTACCTATGTATTTTTTGAAAAGTTTTCATTTCTAATCCTTCTCCACTTACAGAGGAAAGTTTTTCTGGTGCCTGCTTTTTTGAGCCTTAGACCATATTAGTTTTTGGTTTTCTAAGTCATTCAATCATTTAGATGCCCACCAATCTCTGTGTCTCCTCCAGGGCAGAATTACCCGTGGAAGCAGCTGCTTCATCAGACACTATATTTTCTAGGTACCCCAGCATCTAGATAAGGCTGTGTGTCTGGTTCTTGCAACTGAAATGGAGCAGAAATGATATGTGTCACCCCTTTCTGCTGGCTGGATGCAAAACATGATAAAATCCTTGGAGGTGGCACATTCCCAACATGGATGGAACAAAGGTCTCTGACTTACACATAAAGAAACACTGTTTGCTCATTGGGAATAACTGAACTGGGCTTAGGAAAAAAATTAATTTCTATTCCACTAGACCTCTGAAATTTCAGGGCTTATTTATCATAATTACTGGCATTACACTAATGAATGCTAGACTTTTCAACAAGGAAAGATCTTAAGCATAATTTTAAGAAATATCACTGCATTTACCTTAGGGACAGCTCTGAGTATGAATAGGCAGAATTTGTAATGTTCTATGGGACAGGTAAAAAAGATGAAACTTTTATATAAAAAAATGAAATAGAGTTGATATCTCTCTGGATAAAAGTATCACTTTTTATGATGCAAACTGATAAGAATATATTATAAACAACCAAACCAAAATAGTGTGACTTTTTTCAAAAAAAGTCAAAATAGTCTTTTTTTTTTAAAAAAGAAGGATTTGGGTAAGCTGCAAAATCAAGTCAAGGTGTAAATCGAGAAACTTCATTTAACAAGAGGTAGACTGGTTGAATGTTACATGAGTTGGAAGATGAGGGAAGGATTTTGAATAAGACAGAGGAGCTGTGTCAAGAAAGGATATTTAAGAGTTCATGATTTAGCAGAAACAAATCCAGAAGGGGGTAGTGGGTGAACCAGTAAAAACTGGCAATCATAAATCAGTACAGCATTTTAAATATGGAAAGTAAGTACCACAGATATGTCCATTTTTATCTCCTATACATCGGTGGAATCTAGCTAGAAGTAAAGATCCAGAAAGCCCTAGATGAAGTAAACAATACTTTTCTCTTGGCACGTTAAATGTTATAAAACATTTTTACATACTTTATCTCAGGTGTTTCTAACAATGTCCCTGACAATTAGAAATGTTGGATAGTGTTATAAGAATGATGAAGATGAAGAATTGAGGCTCAGAAAATATGAGCAATCATCTACACCAAAGGGCTTCCTGCCAACACTGGCAACGATGATATTTGAACTTGAGGTTTATGACTCTTAAATAAAACTTAAACAAACAAACAAAACTTTTACAGCTGCCTGTTGTAGGGAAAGGTGTGATGGACATGAAGTTCTCATCCAAATGTGAAGAGCCATCTGGGAAAACTCATGGAATGATTCAGGGCAGTCTTATCCTTTGCCATGATAAGGCCAAGATATTTGTGGACTAAATTTTTGTGTTTATGGAACTCAGGAGTAAATTAGCCTGAGCTGTGGATAAAGTACTACACAGGCGTCAAAGAGAAGTGTTGCTAGCTCTTCCTAATTGGATGGGCCACATGTGTCAGACGTCTTTGGAGGAAATGTGTTCGGTAACTGGCTTCCCAGCTTTATGAATAAAAGTAATTTGAAATAATGTCATTTGAGGAATAGTATAATAAGCCTTACTTAAAAAAATAATGCTTTACAGTTTTAAAAACATTTATTTCATTTTTTTCCCATTTATTTTACAAACTCAGTATATGTTTTGAGGTATGAGAAGGTGTTAAGGATATGAATGTGGAAGTCAGTTTCTTTTCCCAAGGAGCTCTGAATCCACTGGGGGATCCAAACAAGTGAACAGATAACATTACTATGAAATGAAATGCTCTGATGTTATTTATTGAGGGAAGTGTATGTTTTTACTCAGAAACCATAGTAAAAAGAGTCAGAATTCATGGGAAGTCAACCACAGTGTCATAGGTAAGTCATTAGTGAGACATTTAGTTTTGGTGACAGGAAGCTAGACAAAAGCAGTTGGAATTCTCTTTTTTTTTTTCTCTGATTTTCTAACAGCCTCCTGTTCTGCCTTTACTGTCTTCCTCCTCCTCTCTTCTCCCCACGTAATCCTCTCTCTCTCATTCTCTCTCCCTCTATTTTTAAGCTAATCTCAGACTTGCATAAGCCTACCCTTACTTCCATGCAGCACAACTGTGGTTTTAATATTACAGTCTGTGGAGTCAGACTGTTTGGGTTCAAATCTGGCCTCACCACTTACTACTTGTGTCACAATTTACTTAGAATCTGTGTTTAATCTCCTTGTTAGTATTCTCTTTATAAGTTGTGTGTGTGCGTATGTGTGTGTGTGTGTGTGTGTGTGTGTGTAATGATTTAATGAGTTTATTACATAAAGTGCTTAGTGCCTGGCACATGGTAAGTGCTCTATGGTTGAGTATTAGTTTCCTTGAGGTTGTAACAAATTACTACATGCTTAGTAATGTAAAACAACATCCATTTATCATCTCACAGTTCTGTAGATCAGAGTCTGGATAAGTTTTACTGGGTTCTCTGCTGAGGGTCTAACAAGGCTAAAGTAAAGGTGTTGGCCAGCCTAGGCTCTTATCTGAGGCTCTGAAGGAGAATCTGCTTCATGGTTTATTTAGGTGATTGGCAAAATTCAGTTCCTTGTGGTTGTAGGACTGAGGTCTGTTTCCTTGACATGTGGGCCCCTCCATTTCAAAGCCAGCCATAGCATGTTGAATCTGTCTTGTGCTTTGATTCTCTCAGACTTCTTCTGCCACATCTTTCTATTTTGCCGCCTTCTGCTGCTTTTAAGAGCTCATGTGATTACATGGCCTACTCAGATAATCCAGGATAATCTCTCTTAAAGTCAGATAATTAGCAATTTTAGTTACATCTGCAAAACCTCTTTTGTCATGAAATGTAACATATTCACAGACGTGACATGGGGTGATGAAGGTTATAGGAACCAAAATTCTGCCTACCACAGACCATTATCTGTTATTACTGTTATAATTTAAGTGAGTGAAGGACTAACAGGGGTAGGGAATAGAATGTTCTGGACTATAAAGTTTTCTAGTGAATTGAAAGTTATTTCATTTAAAGAGTTAAACTTTGGGAGTAAAGGAACTACTGCTCTGATGAACTCAAATCTTGAACTCTTATCTGTGTGCACATATATAATACCGATTTCTATATTTTTAAGTGTAACACTCTGTTGCCTCTAAATCTTAACACAGATCTGTTGATACACTTTCAGAAATATTTATAAAATTACAGGTCATCTCTTATTTTTAAAAATGAATAAAATTTCTAAGAAGGAAAAGACTTTTCCACAAAATTTAACTTGGAGATAGTTTCAGAAATCTGAGAAATTGCACACCTTTCAAATATATGTTTTGAGGATGTGTAGAAAAGGGAACCCTTTTACACTGTTGGTGGGAATGAAAATTGGTGCAGCCACTATGGAAAACAGTATGGAGGTTCCTCAGATAACTAAAGGTAGGACTACCATATGATCCAGCAATTCCACTCCTGAGTACATATCCAAAGAAAAGGAAAACATTAATTTGAAAAGATACATGCACCCCAATGTTCATAGCAGCATTATTTACAATTGCCAAAATATGGAAGCAACCCAAGTATTCATCAACAGATGAATGGATAAATAAGTGATATATATGTATCACCTCTTTATTCCTTATGCATTTATATATATATTATATATATATATATATATATACACACACACACACACGCACACACACACAATGGAATACTACTCAGACATTAAAAGAGAGTGAAATTTTGCCATTTGCAACAACATGGTTGGATTTGGAGAGTATTACGCTTAATGAAATAAGTCAGACAGAGAAAGATAAATACTCTATGTCATCACATATGTGGAATCTAAAAAGTAAAATAAACTAGTGAATATAACAAAAAAGAAATTATATATGTTTTGTTCTGAAATATGACTACAGTTGATTCCTGATAATATAAGAAATGAAACATTTATTAACTAATTAAGCTTTAATATAAAATGTAAAGATTTAAATTGTAATTACTTCTAGGTATTTCACAGTCAGAATAAACCTAAACTAGATCTTGCTAGAAATTGAAAACAGAAAACTTCAAAAGATCATGAGGAAGGAAATAAAAATAAAATAAAATATAGTGTTTAACTTATTCTGTATGTCTGCAGTATGAAGCTAGATAACTGTAAATCACATGGGTAAACTATTTCTAAAGATTTTTTTCTTTTGGTTTGTAGTTAGGCAGCTTGTGGGTGTAGTATTCGAATCTTCTGAGTATGGTTACTTCTCCCTAGCATTTGCTCAGGGCTCAGACTCTCACTGTGGGGCTAGTTATTTGTATTTGGGAGTTGTAAGTGTCCAAGTACAGGAGCCACTTCATATTTTGTCATGGATGGTGAATCTGTATATATGTGTATATTCATATATACATCTGCACATGCGCTTACACACACATACATTACTGATTTATTTGACGAATTAACAATTGTAAATTTGTTTCTTAAACATACTTTAAAAAAATTAGTGTGTAATCTGTATACTAGAGGCAGCACAATATCAACTTTTTAAAAAAAATATTTATTTTTGTTTGTGTTGGGTCTTCGTTGCTGTGCACGGGCTTTCTCTAGTTGGGGCGAGCGGGGGTTACTCTTTGCTGCGGTGCGCGGCCTTCTCATTGTGGTGGCCTCTCTCGTTGTGGAGCACGGGCTCTAGGTGCGTGGGCTTAAGTAGTTGTGGCACGCGGGCTCAGTAGTTGTGGCTCGTGGGCTCTAGAGCACAGGCTCAGTAGTTGTGGCACACAGGCATAGTTGCTCCACGGCATGTGGGATCTTCCCAGACCAGGGATCAAACCCGTGTCCCCTGCATTGGCAGGCAGATTCTTAACCACTGCACCACCAGGGAAGCCCCTCAGCTATCTTTAAACAGAGACATGTCACTGGGAAAGAAACGGACAGAGATGGAAAATGAGTAAGTCTAGACCTTCTAAGTTATACCATAACTTTCAATGCTCTTTCTATTTTGCTCTCATTTCCTGTTCCTATTTTTTTCCCACCCATTTTTATAGCTTACTTGCCAAAGTCTTTTTCTATGCATGTTTATGCATGCCATTACTGCCTTCCCTCACTTCCCTCACATAAACCAGATTTTGCCTTAGTACAGCCTTTGCTTTATATCTTGGAATAGGGTGATTTAGCTCAAAATTCAATATTTTTTTTTATTTTTTATTTTTATTTTTTTTAGATGTTGGGGGTAGGAGTTTATTAATTAATTTAGTTTTGCTGTGTTGGGTCTTTGTTTCTGTGCAAGGGCTTTCTCTAGTTGTGGCAAGTGGGGGCCACTCTTCATTGTGGTGTGCAGGCCTCTCACTGTCGCGGCCTCTCTTGTTGCGGAGCACAGGCTCCAGATGCGCAGGCTCAGTAGTTGTGGCTCATGGGCCTAGTTGCTCCACGGCATGTGGGATCCTCCCAGACCAGGGTTTGAACCCGTGTCCCCTGCATTAGCCGGCAGATTCTCAAACACTGCGCCACCAGGGAAGCCCATTTTTTTTTAACTTTTGAATTTTATTTTTTTTTTATACAGCAGGTTCTTATTAGTTATTCACTTTATACATATTAGTGTATATATGTCAATCCCAATCTCCCAATTCATCACATCACCACTACCTCGCTGCCACTTTCCCCCTTGGTGGCCATACGTATGTTCTCTACATCTGTGTCTCTATTTCTGCCCTGCAAACCGGTTCGTCTGTACCATTTTTCTAGGTTCCACATATATGCATTAATATATGATATTTGTTTCTCTTTTACTGACTTACTTCACTCTGTATGACAGTCTCTAGATACATCTACATCTCATCAAATGACCCAATTTAATTCCTTTTTATGGCTGAGTAATATTCCATTGTATATATATGTACCACAACTTCTTTATCCATTCATCTGTCGACGGTCATTAAGGTTGCTTCCATGACCTGGCTATTGTAAATAGTGCTGCAATGAACATTTGGGTGCATGTGTCTTTTTGAATTATGGTTTTCTCTGGGTATATGCCCAGTAGTGGGATTGCTGGGTCATATATTAATTCTATTTTTAGTTTTTTAAGGAAACTCCATACTGTTCTCCATAGTGGCTGTATCAATATACATTCCCACCAACAGTGCAAGAGGGTTCCCTTTTCTCCACACCCTCTCCAGCATTTGTTGTTTGTAGGTTTTCTGATGATACCCATTCTAACTGGTGTGAGGTGATACCATATTGTAGTTGTGATTTGCATTTTGCTAATAATAAGTGATGTTGAGCAGCTTTTCATGTGCTTCTTGGCCATCTGTATCTCTTCTTTGGAGAGATGTCTATTTAGGTCTTCTGCCCATTTTTTGATTGGGTTGTTTTTTTTTTTTAATATTGAGCTGCATGAGCTGTTTATAGATTTTGGAGATTAATCCTTTGTCCATTGATTCAGCTGCAAATATTTTCTCCCATTCTGAGGGTTGTCTTTTCGTCTTGTTTGTAGTTTCCTTTGCTTTGCAAAAGATTTTAAGTTTCATTAGGTCCCATTTGTTTATTTTTGTTTTTATTTCCATTACTCTAGGAGGTGGATCAAAAAAAATCTTGCCGTGATTTATGTCCAAGTGTGTTCTGACTTTGCTTTCCTCTGAGAGTTTTACAGTGTCCAGTCTTACATTTCGGTCTCGAAACCATTTTGAGTTTATTTTTGTGTATGTTGCTAGGGAGTGTTCTAATTTCATTCTTTTACATGTAGCTATTGAGTTTTCCCAGCACAACTTATTGAAGAGACTGTCTTTTCTCCATTGTATATCCTTGCCTCATTTGTCATAGATTAGTTGACCATAGGTGCATCAGTTTATCTCTGGGCTTTCTGTCCTGTTCCATTGATCTATGTTTCTGTTTTTGTGCCATTACCGTATTGTCTTGATTACTGTAGCTTTGTAGTATAGTCTGAAGTCAAAGAGTCTGATTCCTCCACCTCTGTTTTTTTCCCTCAAGAGCGCTTTGGCTATTCAGGGCCTTTTGTGTCTCCATACAAATTTTAAGATTGTTTGTTCTAATTCTGCAAAAAATGCCATTGGTAATTTGATAGGGATTGCACTGAATCTGTAAATTGCTTTGGGTAGTATAGTCATTTTCACAATATTGATTCTTCCAATCCAAGAACATGGTATATCTCACCATCTGTTTGTATCATCTTTAATTTCTTTTGTCAATGTCTTATAGTTTTCTGCATACAGGTCTTTTGTCTCCTTAGGTAGGCTTATTCCTAAGTGTTTTATTGTTTTTGTTGCAGTGGTAAATGGGAGTGTTTCCTTAATTTCTCTTTCAGATTTTTCATCATTAGTGTATAGGAATGCAAGAAATTTCTGTGCATTAATTTTGTATCCTGCTACTTTACCAAATTCATTGATTAGCTCTAGTAGTTTTCTGGTGGCATTTTTAGGATTCTCTATGTATAGTATCATGTCATCTGCAAACAGTGATAGTTTTACTTCTTCATTTCCAAATTGTATTCCTTTTATTTTTCTTCTCTGATTGCCATGGCTAGGACTTCCGAAACTCTGTTGAATAATAGTGGCGAGAGTGGACATCCTTGTCTTGTTCCTGATCTTAGAGGAAATGCTTTCAGTTTTTCACCATTGAGAACGATGTTGGCTGTGGGTTTGTCATATATGGCCTTTATTATGTTGAGGTAGGTTCCCTCAATGCCCACTTTCTGGAGAGTTTTTACCATAAATGGGTGTTGAATTTTGTCAAAAGCTTTTTCTGCATCTATTGAGATGATCATATGGTTTTTCTTCTTCAATTTGTTAATATGGTGTATCACATTGATTGATTTGCATATATTGAAGAATACTTGCATTCCTGGGATAAATCCCCCTTGATCATGGTGTATGGTCCTTTTAATGTGTTGTTACATCTGTTTGCTAGTATTTTGTTGAGGATTTTTGCATCTACATTCATCAGTGATATTGGTCTGTAATTTTCATTTTTTGTAGTATATTTGTCTGGTTTTGGTATCAGGGTGATGGTGACCTCATAGAATGAGTTTGGGAGTGTTCCTTCCTGTGCAATTTTTTGGTATAATTTGAGAAGGATGGGTGTTAACTCTTCCCTAAATGTTTGATAGAATTTGCCTGTGAAGCCATCTGGTCCTGGACTTCTGTTTGTTGGAAGATTTTAAATCACAGTTTCATTACTTGTGATTGGTCTGTTGATATTTTCTATTTCTTCCTGGTTCAGTCTTGGAAGGTTATACCTTTCTAAGAATTTGTCCATTTATTCCAGGTTGTCCATTTTATTAGCATAGACTTGATTGTAGTAGTCTCTTAGGATGCTTTGTATTTCTGTGGTATCTGTTGTAACTTCTTTTTCATTTCTAAATTTATTGATTTGAGTCCTCTCCCTCTCTTTCTTGATGAGTCTGGCTAATGGTTTATCAATTTTGTTTATCTTCTCAAAGAACCAGCTTTTAGTTTTATTGATCTTTGCTATTGTTTTCTTTGTTTCTAGTTCATTTATTTCTGCTCTGATCTTTATGATTTTTTTCCTTCTGCTAACTTTGGGTTTTGTTTGTTCTTCTTTCTCTAGTTCCTTTAGATGTAAGGCTAGATTGTTTGAGATTTTTCTTGTTCCTTGAGGTAGACTTGTATTGCTATGAACTTCCCTTGTATTGCTATGAACTTCCCTCTTAGAATTGCTTTTGCTGCATCCCATAGGTTTTTGGATCATTGTGTTTTCCTTGTAATTTTTCTCTAGGTATTTTCTGATTTCCTCTTTGATTTCTTCAGTAATCTCTTGGTTATTTAGTAACATAATGTTTAGCCTCCACGTGTTTGTGTTTTTTACGTTTTTTTTCCCTGTAATTGATTTCTAATCCCATAGTGTTGCAGTCAGAAAAGATGCTTGATATGATTTCAATTTTCTTAAATTTACTGAGGCTTGATTTGTGATCCAAGATGTGATCTGTCCTGGAGAATGTTCTGTCTGCACTTGAGAAGAAAATGTAATCTGCTGTTTTTGGATGGTATGTCTTATAAATATCAATTAAATCTATCTGGTCTATTGTGTCATTTAAAGCTTGTGTTTCGTTATTAATTTTCTGTGTGGATGATCTGTCCATTGGTGTAAATGAGGTGTTACAGTCCCCACTATTACTGTGTTACTGTTGACATTCTCTTTTATAGCTGTTAGCAGTTGCCTTATGTATTGAGTTGCTCCTATGTTGGGTGCACATATATCTATAATTGTTATATCTTCTTCTTGGTTTGATCCCTTGATCATTATGTAGTGTCCTTGTCTCTTGTAACATTCTTTATTTTAAAGTCTATTTTATCTGATATGAGTATTGCTACTCCAGCTTTCTTTTGATTTCCATTTGCATGGAATATCTTTTTCCATCCTCTCACTTTGTCTGTATGCATCCCTAGGTCTGAAGTGGGTCTCTTGTAGACAGCATATAGATAGGTTTTGTTTTTGTATCCATTGGGCAACCCTGTGTCTTTTGTTTAGAGCATTTATTCCATTCACGTTTAAGGTAATTATCGATAAGTATGTTCCTATTACCATTTTCTTAATTGTTATGGGTTTGTTTTTGTAGGTCCTTTTCTTCTCTTGTATTTCCCACTTAGAGAAGTTCCTTTAGCATTCGTTGTAGAGCTGGTTTGGTGGTGCTATGTTCTCTTAGCTTTTGCTTCTCTGTAAAGCTTTTGATTTCTCTGTCGAATCTGAATGAGATCCTTGCCGGGTAAGGTAATCTTGGTTGTAGGTTCTTCCCTTTCATCACTTTAAATATATCATGCCTTGTAGAGTTTCTGCTGGCTTGTAGAGTTTCTGCTGAAAAATCAGCTGTTAAGATTATGGGTGTTCCCTTGTATGTCATTTGTCGTTTTTCCCTTGCTGCTTTCAATAATTTCTCTTTGTCTTTAATTTTTTTCCACTTGATTACTATGTGTCTTGGTGTGTTTCTCCTTGGGTTTATCCTGCCTGGGACTCTCTGTGCTTCGTGGACTTGGGTGGCTATTTCCTTTCCCATGTAAGGGAAGTTTTCAACTATAATCTCAAATATTTTCTCAGGTCTTTTCTCTCTCTCTTCTCCTTTTGTCACCCCTATAATGTGAATGTTGTTGCGTTTAACGTTGTCCCAGAGGTCTCTTAGGCTGTTGTCATTTCTTTTCTTTCTTTTTTCTTTATCCTCTTCTGTGGCAGTGAATTTCACCATTCTGTCTTCCAGGTCACTTAACCATTCTTCTGCCTCAGTTATTCTGCTATTGATTCCTTGTAGTGTATTTTTATTTCAGTTATTGTATTGTTCATCTCTGTTTGTTGTTTAATTCTTCTAGGTGTTTGTTCTTTAATTCTTCTAGGTCTTTGTTAAACATTTCTTTCATCTTCTTGATCTTTGTCTCCATTCTTTTTCCAAAGTCCTGGATTATGTTCACTATCATTATTCTGAATTCTTTTTCTGGAAGGTTGCTTATTTCCATTTCATTTAGTTGTTTTTCTGGGGTTTTATCTTGTTCCTTCGTGTGGTACAAAGTCCTCTGCATTTTCATTTTGTCTTTCTGTGAATGTGGTTTTCCTTCCAGAGGCTGCAGAACTGTAGTTCTTCCTGCTTCTGCTGTCTGCCCTCAGGTGGATGAGGCTATCTAAGAGGCTTATGCAAGCTTCCTGATATTAAGGACTGGTGTTGGGTAGAGCTAGGTGTTGCTCTGGTGGGAAGAGCTCAGGAAAACTTTAATCCACTTGTCTGCTGATGGGTGGGGCTGCGTTCCCTCCCTGTTGGTTGTCTGGCCTCAGGCTTACCTAGCTCTTTGGTGGGGCTAATGGAGGACTCTGGGAGGGCTCGTGCCAAGGAGTACTTACCAGTACTTCTGCTGCCAGTATCCTTGTCCCCACCGTGAGCCACAGCCACCCCCTGCCTCTGCAGGAGACCCTCCAACACTAGCAAGTAGGTCTGGTTCAGTCTCCTATGGGGTCCCTGCTGCTTCCCCTGGTTCCTGATGCACACGCTACTTTGTGTGTGCCCTCCAAGAATGGAGTCTCTGTTTCTCCCAGTCCTGTCGAAGTCCTGCAATCAAATCCCACTAGCCTTCAAAGGTGATTCTCTAGGAATTCCTCCTCCCGTTGTCGGACCCCCAGGTTGGGAAGCCTGACGTGGGGCTCAGAACTTTTACTCCAGCGGGTAGACTTCTCTGGTATAAGTGTTCTCCATTTTGTGAGTCACCCTCCCAGAAGTTATGGGATTTTATTTTCTTGTGATTGTGCCCCTCCTACCATCTCATTGTGGCTTGTCCTTTGTATGTAGGGTATCTTTCTTGGTGAGTTCCAGTGTCTTCCTGTCGATGATTGTTAGCAGTTAGTCGTGATTCCGGTGCTCTCGCAAGAGGGAGTGAGCACATGTCCTTCTACTCTGCCATCTTGAACCAATCTCACAAGATGACATTTAAATCTCCAAGGGTTTATTTATGCAAATATCAAAAGTCACGAATGACCATGAGTCATTATGAAATTTCCTAGACCTCCTTTTAGCTGTAGTTAATTTACAGATTGAAGGATATTTGCTGGATTATGATCAAAGCCTTCAGACGAGAGGATATTGGGATGATAGCCTTTCACTATATAGTATCCATTTACATGATATCACTGAGACTTTTGGCATAGTTTTCATGCCCCAAATGTTTTTTAACATCTGTGTCACTGTTCTTTTTTTAAGACTGAAGATTCAGTATTTATTAATCTCTCAAACCTCAATTGGCCTTTGGAAGCAGCTGAATACTTTCTTTGAGGAGTGAACAAAATGTAATCTCAAAATAAATCACAAGAAGTGTAAGGTAGTGGTTTTTAGTTCTAGGAAATGCAAGAGTTCCTGGTATGCTTAGGGAGTTAAGATTAACGTGGTGAAATATTTTATGTGGCTCTGCATTACCTTTCACTTAAACCTGTCATGCAAAAAGCAAAGAAAGTTGAAAATCTCAGCATCAATAGGCAGATTAGATTTAGGAGGGAATGAATTGATGCCTATTTTATGATATATATCAACCTAAAGCAGGTTTCCAGATTCTCTGTTCTTCAGAAATGCATAGCCCTTGATGGTAAACATGTTAAAAGTGCTTTTGGAAAATGAGGATGACATTCATTTGACACAGAGGGTACTTAATCTCTGCAGGTTGGGGAAAAACAATCAGATTGGGGAAAAACAATTTTTTCATTTGGGTCACATTTATTATCATTTCTGCACCATTGATAAGATGGTTAAACTGAACAGATCAACTGGGCTGCAAGCACCCAGAAGGCTATGCTCATTGGCATGAAATGAATAGTTACTGACAGGGTTTTAAAGAGAAATGGAATATATTGAGCTGAACCCAAGCAGAATGCTAATTTGGAAACAGCATAGAGAAGGTTTAGTAAGAGGAATTTTATTTTGGGTGAAACGTTAATGCAAGATGTACAATTCCACAAAAGGTTTTTTGTTTTGTTTTGTTTTTGCTTGAAGCTGTGATGAATGTCAAGTGATGGTATCATACTCTTTTCCCTTACAGATATTCTTTACTCAGTGTATCTTGCATGCACATGTGTTTGGTCTCCATTATTCGATTAAAGGGAAATGTAAACAAATTCTGATTATCTACTTTTATGGTCAAATCATATTGTCGTGAAGTGCAGGAGCTTGAACAAATTCTTTCTTAAACTTTTAAAATTGTATATATTTAAAGTATACAACATTATGATTTGATATACATATACATAGTGAAAAGATTACTGCAGACAAGCAATTTAACATATCATCCCCTCACACTTCCATTTTTTTGTGTGTGATGAGAGCCCCTGAAATCTACTATTTTAGCAAATGTTTAGTATTCAATTCAGTATTATTAATGACAGTCATCATGCTGTACATTAGGTCTCTAGACTTATTCATCCAACAAAACTGCAACTTTGTATACTTTGACCAGCATCTCTCCATTTACCCCATCTCTCAGCCCCTGGTAAACACTGCTTCTATGTATCTGACTTCTTTAGATTCCTCATATGAGATCTTGAAGTTTTTGTCTTTTCATATCTAGTTTATTTCACTTAGGATAGTGTCCCTTTAGGTTCATCCACGTTTTTACAAATGACAGAATCTTCTTTTTAAAGCCTGAATAAAATTCCATTTGACCAAATTCTTTAGTTGGATTCTAATTCTGTTATGTCAGCTATTAATAAAGATAAACTCAACTAGAAGCTTAGAATTTTTCTTTCTTTTCTATGGATTTTTAGTACAGTGGGATTTTTAAAAATTAATTCAGTTTTTACTTTTAGCTGTGATGGGTCTTTGTTGCTGTGCATGGCCTTTCTCTAGTTGTGGCAAGGGGGGGCTACTCTTCATTGCGGTGCAGTGGCTTCTCTTATTGTGGAGCATGGGGTCTCGGTACGTGGGCTTCAGTAGTTGTGGCACATGGGCTCAGTAGTTGTGGCTTGTGGGCTCTAGAGAGCAGACTCAGTAGTTGTGGTGCACAGGCTTAGTTGCTCTGCAGCATGTGGGATCTTCCCAGACCAGGGCTTGAACCCGTGTCCCCTGCATTGGCAGGCGGATTCTTCACCACTGTGCCACCAGGGAAGTCCGACAGTGGGATTATTTTAATCGCATTTGATGTGAAGAAAACATACTTAATTTTCATTAATATTTCAATATTTAGTTATTGATATCCTATGAAAAGGGGAAAAAAGTCTTGCAATGAAGCTGCAAAATTAGGAAAAATTCAAAGACAATATTCTAGAAAACTTCTCTGAAAGAGAACCACCTGGAAAACACTGAGAGAATCCAGAATATTTGGTTTTGGCTCTTAATCATGGATCAAAATCAGAGAATTCAAGTCAAAACTTTTAATATTTACATGCATTTCAACATTCAGCTTACTGGTCTTTGGAAAAATATCTATTTCTAAAATTTGATGTACATTGACTCTCATGCTTGTCTTAACATGATCAAAAACTAGAGCATTCCAAGTATGTTGAAACAGAATTTTATGGCCTTGCAGAAAAGCACATTTGCAATTAGTCTTAAAGTGATGGAGAAACTTGAGGAAACATGTAATACCTCAGAGAAATGGTCAAGAAGTGCTATTTTCAGGGATATTATCATTATTCTCATAGCATGGTTTAGAACATATGAATAACTGTATAATTAAATAAGAAAATCCATCCTTATTGTAAAACATATACTCCCACAATCAATTGTAAATGGCTGCTTTTATGTTCATGATTGCCATGGATGCGGTTTGCCAATGAATGTTTATTTGGAAAGATATGAGAAAGAATAAGTAAGATACAATAATGAAGCTGACTTTAAAACAGTTGAAATTTTTAAATAATGCCTTTGATTTTTAAAGAGAAGATTTCCACTAGAATAACAAAGATCCAGATAATAGGAACTCAGGAAGCAAAGTTCTGATAGTTTGCAGCTCCTTACCTCCATGGTTAAGCCACTTTGAAAATGTGCCTTAATGCTTACCTTTCTAAGTAAGCTGATGTGGTTATTCCTGGCTGAATGATGCTCTCATTTTTATCTCCATGTTTTTCTAGATTTTTATCAAAGTTGTACACAGACTAAAGATTCACAAATTTTATAAGTGTTGTTATGAAAAACAGCAGCTCCTTACCATCCTCCCCAGAAGAAACTAATTTTAGTTGAAACAAGTTTTATTTTGACACTTATCTCCCTGTTGCTAAGTAATGTAATTGCTATGTCATGATTTTTTGATGTCAGGTATGATCTACTGACTTTCCACTATTGAAAATGTTGTTTTTGTTCACTTTCTGCTCCCTACACCTCTAGTAAATTGTCTCACCCTTCCCATCTTTCGACATTCTCCCATTAAAGTTATATGGTAATTTTGAATAAACCAATATTCATTATTTACATTATTATGACTATGTAAGTACTTGTCACAGCTGACTTGTTTAGCAAAACATTAGTTTTCCTTTCTGACACAAGTTTTAATTTTTTGAAATTTATTTTTTATTGATGTATAGTTGATAAACAATATTATATAAGTAACAGGTGTACTATATAGTGATTCACAATTTTTAAAAGTTGTACTCCATTTATAGTTATTATAAAACATTGGCTATATTCCCTGTGTTGTACAATATATCCTTGCAGCTTATTTTATACCTAATAGTCTGTACCTCTTAATCTCTTCCCCCTAAATTGGCCCTTTCCCCTTCCATTTTCCTACTGGTAACCACTAGTTTGTTCTCTATATCTGTGAGTCTGCTTCTTTTTTGCTATATTCAATATTTTGTTGTATTTTTTAGATTCCATATATAAGTGATACCATACAGTACTGGTAGTTCTCTGACTTATTTCACTTAGCATAATGCCCTCCAAGTCAATTTATGTTGTTGCAAACAACTTAAATTTTATTCTTTATGCAAAATTTTCTTCTTTTTTATGGCTGAGT
Organism: Monodon monoceros; assembly: GCF_005190385.1. NCBI lineage: Eukaryota > Metazoa > Chordata > Mammalia > Artiodactyla > Monodontidae > Monodon > Monodon monoceros. The sequence continues at coordinate 79,891,740 of NW_021703768.1, read as the reverse complement.
AGTATTCCACATATATATATGATCCATTCATCTGTTGATGGACACTTAAGTTGCTTCCATATTGTGGCAACTGTAAATAATGCTGCTATGAACATTGGGGTGCATGTTATCTTTCCAAATTAATGTTTTTGTTTTTGTTTTGGATATATACCCAGGAGTGGAATTGCTGGGTCATATGGTAGTTCTATTTTTATTTTTTTGAGAAACCTCCATACTGTTTTCCACAGTGACTGTACCAATTTACATTCCCGCCAACCATGTACAAGGGTTCCCTTTTCTCCACATCCTTGCCAACATTTGTTTGTGGTCTTTTTGATGGTAGCCATTCTGACAGGTGTGAGATGATATCTCATTGTGGTTTCAAATTGCATTTCCCTGATGATTAGTGATGTTGTGTATCTTTTCATGTGCCTGTTGTCCATCTGTATGTATACTTTGGAAAAATGCCTATTTAGTTCTTCTACCCATTGTTTAATCAGGTTGTTTGTTTTGATGTTGAGCTGTATGAGCTGTTATATATGTTGAATATTAACCCCTCATTAGTCATATCATTTGCAAATATTTTCTCTCATTCAGTAGGTTTTTTGTTTTGTCAATGATTTCCTTTGTTGTGCTAAAGCTTTTAATTATGTCCCATTTGTTTATTTTTGCTTTTATTTCCTTTGTTTTAGGAGATAGATCCAAAAACATATTGCTACAATTTATGTCAAAGAGTATTCTGCCTATGTTTTCCTCTAGGAGTTTTATAGTATCTGGTCTTACATTTAGGTCTTTAATCCATTTTGAGTTTATTTTTGTGCATGGTGTTAGAGAATGTTCTAACTTCATTCTTTTACATGTAGCTGTCCAGTTTCCCCAGCACCACTACTGAAGGCTGACTTTTTTCCATTGCATATTCTTGCCTCCTTTGTCATAGATTAATTGGTCATAAGTGCGTGGGTTTGGCACAAACTTTAATTTTTTTATGAAGTGAGAAACTGTCTAGTTTTGCTTGGTTTTCTATGCACATAGCATCTTTTTTTTTTTAAGTATTTTTTTATTTATTTGGTCGCACCAGGTCTTAGTTGCAGCATGTGGGATCTTCGTTGCAGCATGCAGAAACTTTAGTTGCGGCATGCAAACTCTTAGTTGCAGCATGTGGAATCTAGTTCCCTGACCAGGGATCGAACCCGGGCCCCCTGCACTGGGAGTGCAGAGACTTAGCCACTGGACCACCAGAGAAGACCCACATAGCATCTTTCTTCAACCACAAACTCTCGTGCATCAAGTGTTCTATTAATTTACTATTCCAGAAGAAATATTTCCTTGAGCCCTCTGACCTGCTCCAATCTGGACTGTGCCCTCTGTGTCTGATTACTCAGCTGTCATTGTGGCATCTTCTGTCACCACCATCCTGGGGACTCATCTCTTCTTCCCTGTGTTCTTTCCTGTTTCCTGTGAATGTTTTTCTTTGTTTCAACTTTATTTTGGTAGAGCACCTCTACCTAGAAGATCCTTGAGAAAGGATGTATGGAGTAAGACTTTTGAGGCTTTGTCTTGTGTGAAAATGTCTTTACTTTTATTCCTTCTTACTGATAATTTGTCTTGATATAGAATTATTTACCTAGTTTTCATCAGAAATCTGAAGGCACCTCTCTTTTGGCTTTTAAAGTTCCCAGTTTCCAAAGTTGCTGCTGACAAATATCTGAAGACACATTAATTCCTATTCCATTTTAGGTGATTTTTCGCTCTCTTTTTCTCTCTCTGGAACCTTGTTGAATCTTCTTTTTGTCCTTAGTGTTCTGAAGTATCACAATGATGTGCAGTGAAAAGATCTGTCTGAATCCACTACACTGGGCATGTAATTTGGTCTTTCAACCTGAAAACTTACGTTCTTTGAGTTTTGGAAAAATTTTTTTAATTCTTTTGCTTATTTTCCTCCCGCTTTTTTCAGTTTTCCATTTCTGGAATACTTTTAAAAACATTTTTAGACCTTTTGGATTGATCCTCTCATTTTCTTGTTATTTTTGTTTTCTTTATCTAAAATTATGTTTTGCTACTTTTCTTGTTTTTGTTATGCCATATGAAATCAATGCTTTCTTTGTATTCTTGTTTTTGATAATTGGTGTCTAGACAGGTTTTATGTCTATTAGTTGGTATGTTTTAATCTGAAACAATTTTGTTAAATCTGTTTTTCAGTTTACCAGCTCAAATGCATTATCTCCTTCAAAGTCAAGTGAACTGGAAGTCCTTACCATCTTTGTTCTACTTTTTTTTTTTTTAAGAAAAATTTTAAACCTTATCTTCTATTGTATTTTAAATATGTAAGCGTTCTTTTGGTGCTCAGACTGTTCCTTTTTATTATAGCATCCTATTCTTTTTCTCCAGTTACAATATCTTCTCTTGCATCTCAGTGGATATTAATAATACATATATCTTCAAAGCTCTCTTCCCTTTACACAGTCTGTTTCCTCCAAGTTGCTTTTTGTATTTTTCATACTTTTCATATTGCAGGCATTCCTCAGATATCTAGCAATTCTAGGGGACCAAAAACTTTGATTGGAAGCTCTGATACATGAGTGGGTCTTGTCACCTGTGAACATCACAATAAGATGATGTAGATGAGCTTTTTAGTCTTGTGACCTCTAGATACAGTCTCTTGAATTGGTCAGATTTGCCAGAGAAAGCGTTTCTAGTCCTATGCCTGGAGGGTGATGGCCTAGCTGCTAGTTGTTAGGAAGCCAACTAGGGAAGGAGTGCTGGAGGTCTCAGTCATAGTTTTCAGACTTAATCCTCCCCGTTTTATCATGTTATCTCTTCCATCTGCCCTGTACAGGATCCAAAGCCACCTTGTTTCATCCTTTTAAGAGAACCTGCCTCCCTATTGGGCAAATATTCAAGAGGTGCAGTCATTTGGCTGCCTAAAGCTGGGGAGGGGATCTAGAGATTTGATTGCTACTTAAAGTTCTCCTTATTTTAGCTCTCTCCTTCTAGTCACACTTATAATGGTATCTGATGCTACCATACCCTTAGCCTTTTGAGGATTCTGTGTTAGGAATCCGATGAGTTTTCAGCTTTTTGAGTTGCTAGTTTAAGATTCAGTTTTCTGGGGTCTGTTAAATCCTTTGCCAGTTGAACATCTGCTTTCCAGCTTCTAAAATTTTGTTGCTGTTGCTTCTTCTTTCATTCTCCCTGTGTTTGTGGGTTAATATGTCTTGGGTGAGAAATCAATTTACTATTATTTTAGTGAAATTTCAAGGGAGAACAAAATTAGACATATGTGTTCAATCTGTGGCAGACTGTATTTTCCAAAGATGGTCACAATAATATCTCCTGTCCTTTTATGCTCTTTCAATGTTACTATGACATTCCTTCTATCAAGAGGTTGGTCCTGTTTTCCCTTCTCTTGAATACTGATTAGATTTTGACTATGGCAGAAGTGGTGCTTTATGACTTCTGAAGCTAGGTCACAAAAGGCTATAGGGCTTCTGCTGGTTCCCTAGGGACACTTGCCCTTGGAATCTAGCCATCATAATGTGGCTAGAACATAGTGAGCAAGGTGGAGAGTAGTAAAAGCTGTGATGGAAGAGAGAGATAGAGACTTTGTCTTTATTGGACATGAATCACAAAACCTGTTCTTCAATTCTAGCTTTTCCAAACTGTGTGATTCAGCAATCTCAGTTTCTTCAACAGAATGGATGCATTAAATAAGATGGATTTTAAGCTTCTAGTTCTAATGCCCTATAATTTTATGACATTCTAAATAATCCAGGACCATAGTGATGTTTAACTTCAGAGAGTTTTATTCAGATAGACTGCAATAAGAATGATGTCCTAAAGTTGTAGAAGGTAGCAGCTATGATAATCAGTGAGGTTGATATGTGTATCTTTAAACGTAAGTCCCATTATTGGACAAGCTTATGATGTACCTGTTATTGCTATTGTACAGGAATTTATCCCTCCATTATAGCGTTTTAGCTTTGAAGCAATATAATTTGGTTTGCAAAGATTCACTTGACTACAGCCTTTCTCTGGATGCCTTGAGATAGAAAGTAAAGACAATTTCTAGGACACTGTTTTCTTTGCCTGTTAGTTTGGTGGGAAAACAAAGCATAAGCGCACATTGATATTGAACAACAATGTATTCAAAAGCACTAAATTTACTTAAGATGTCTTAAGTAATACATAATTAATCGTCAAATCACTTGTTTAGATTCTTCTTGCTATTCTGAACATCCTTCTTTCTACCTCATAGACACTTACAGATCCCATGCTTCTTTCTCATATCTTTGCTTTAGAACTTCTGAGTTCTTTAGAATTTCTGAGAACTTGAAATTTAAAACAGTTTTTCACATTTTCTAAGAGTCCTTGAAGCCAACTTTTCTTGGCAAGAATTTTTATCCTTATTCTCCCTTTATTGTAAATTATTTGTATCCTTTCCTCATGGAATTCCTTATTTTCTACACAAATTATTCTGCAAAGCCAGAGCTCCTGAAGGACAGGAAGATTTCTTTTACACATCGAAATCCCCTGAATGTCCATATTTGCTTTGGATGATCTTTAGTGTTTTCGAGAGGAGGATGAACCATGTTGTGCTAGATGTCATCTTCATTCCCAAACCATCCCAGTGCTCTTACAAATTGTCCACTCTAAACATTAACAATTAAAAAAATCCACACTCACATTAGTCTCTTGCAGGAAACACAGCAATGAAATCTTTTCCTCTTCCCCCAGATGAGCTCTGAGACTTGGGGAAAATCATGTAAGCACTCAATTTACTGTTAAATTAGTTTCAAAATTCTACTTTACCCTTCTCTGCAGAATTCTCCTCAATGGTTCCTGAGAAGCTCATATTTTGCACTGTTGTATTTGGTTAGTAAAACAGGTAAAGGATAGAAAAGACTTTAACAGTCATTTTGGGGATAAAAGCCATTCTGGATGAACTCTTTAATTAAGAAGCTTAAAAAGGGTAAAAACATATATGAACCACAGAGATGCCTTGGTTAAAATAATCTTTTAACCAGTAAAGTTTCATTCTTTATGTGAGGCTTTCTCAATTATTCTAGAGCAGTAGGACTCAGACTTTATGAGTGTCAGAATTAACTGGAGGGTTTGATAAAACACAGATTACTGGGCTCCACCCTCAGAGTTTCTGATTCAGTAGGTCTGAGGTGAAGCCTAGGAATTTGCATTTCTGACAATTTCCCAGGTGACACCGATGCTCCTGGTCTAGGAAACCACACTCTAAGAACCACTGCATTAGAAAGCCTGGATACTGAGGGTCCCTGCTTAATGAATAATAAAGACATTTTTTAAGATTCCATATATAAGTGAGATCATATGTTATTTTTCTTTCTCTGACTTATTTCACTTAGCATAATACGCTAAAGTTTCATCCATGTTGAAAGCTGCTAAGAGAGTAGATCTTAAAAGTTCTCACCACAAGAAAAAAACTGTAAATATGTGTGGTGATGGTTGTTAACTAGACTTATTGTGGTGATTATTTCATAATATATACATATATTGAATCATTATGTTGTACACCTGAAACTAATATAATGTTATATGTCAACTATGTTTCAATTTTTAAAAAGATATTTTTGGAAGTTTTGATGCTTGCAATAGCAATAAATGCTTCCTTAGTTTGTGTTTAGTTCTGTTGTGGTTCCTGGTCCTTTGAGTAAGCAGCTAATGTCTTGGCATCATGTGGCATTTCGTGGCTGAATGCATCTCAGTGTTACAAAAAAGAGGCTCCACGACTCAAACAGTAATTTATATTACGGTAACACACCATGATGATACAGAAATTGACACCAGAAAGCACGTGGATCTTGGGATTATACTGTCAGATTTCAATTCCTTATATCACTGGGTATTGGATTTGCTCTACAGTAGTTGATTATTTTAAAAAGCAAACATGTACCAAGTATGAATATTGACCTATGAATCCAGGTGTGTATGAAATATCACACTTTTCTTAATTTCATTTAAACAATCCTGAGTCTGTCTCTGAGTCCTCCATCCCTTGGGGATGGAATAAAATTTACTCTCAGTCATTTTTAGGTCCTACCACCCTCCAGGCTGTGCTTGGGCTTCTGTGATCTTAACATCTCTATGGACATTGGTCATCAGTAACCACCTAAATATCCATGGGCTGCTCTGTTGCTTTGGTACCCCATTTGGCTTAATGATTTTGTTAATTACACAAATAGTTATTGAGTATCTATTATGTGCCAGGTGATGATTTTTTTAAATTACATTTTTAGTATATAATATTTGATACACACAAAAGAAAACCTAACATGTATGTGTATTATGAAACATAAAAATAGAATGAACACCCAAAAATAATTCCCCAATTAAGAACTAGGACTTACCAATACTGTTGTATCTGTGTGTTCTTCTCTATTCAAACTCCTTACGTCCCCTACCAACCCTAAACTTTTTTGCCACCCCATTGCTCTTTAAAAATAGTTTTATCATGTAATTATGTATCTTATACTAGGATATTTCGTTTTACCTATATTCAAGTCTTATAAAAATGGTTTCATACTGTGTGTAGTCTTCTGAAACATGACTTTTTTGACTAAATATGGTGTTTCTAAGATTCACCTGTGTTGCTGTGTGAGGTGTTATTTTTTAGTTTCATAGCTGTATAATTTTCCTTTCGTGTGAATATATCAAAACATATTTGTCTATTCTCCTGTTGAATAGACTTTTAGGTAGGGCTGTTATGAGCAAGGCTATGTTGGGCATCTTGTATGTATCTCCCTGTACCGATGTGCAAAATTTTCTCTAGGATTTTTTATCTTAAATGAGCAATACATTGATTCTGTAGAGAATAAGGTGACATTGCATCTTTTTTTTATAACATTTTTTTTCAATTAAATGCAAAAGATTTTATGAAGTGTGTTCTATGGAAAACTAAACCCACTAACTGCACTTTCAAAATGTGTTTCATGGTCAATAATAAGTACTCTATTCTATGTACCTCCTTTGAAAAGTCACAGTAAAATAGCTCTGAGAAGTCCTGTAATAAAGGAAATGTTTAACTGTGTTGAACACAGTGGTTCCCATGGTTTTTGATCACAGAATCCTTTCTGTTCACTACATCCATTATTATCTCATGGTACCAATATTCTATTGAACACATCTTGAGGTACACTGATATATTGCATCAATACTATAATACTACATAGGGTTTTTTATTGTGTCTCTTTGATACATAAATGAAATTTGATACATTATCTACATTATGGAATAGGCAGGAAATCTCTATGGAGTACTAGAAAATCCTAGGAGTAATAGAAATTCTTACTTAAAATCAGTAATTCTGTGTTGATATGTAATCTTTGTGATCAATTACCATCCACTGTCTGATTCTAGCCCCATTCCTATGTTTTGTAGCAGGATAGATATAGGTCAAATCCTAGAAACATGGGGGAACCATGAAAACAGTATAGGGATAGCTCTTGTCCAATACACCAGCTGGGTTTAAAAATAAATTCTGGCTTCCCTATGACTAAAAGTGGAGATACTCCTTGGGCAGGGATGCCAGCATGTCTGTTAATCCACCATGCCAGAGAGGTCAGGATGCCTCCCAGATCCAATTATTCACCGTCAGGGCTGTCTTCCTGGTTACATCAAGGCTTCAGACATTCCAGAAAAATCCACATTTGCTCTACTCTGGCACAGAATGTAACTATTTTATATTTTACCACCCTTCGCTCAAAATCTTTTTCTTTGTGTCTCATTTCTCTTTGGCCCAGATTTTGAATTCTTCTCTTTTTTAACTGATCAGATTGTTGGCTTATTCCAATGGTATGCCCAGCATTTTATTTCAACAGTTCCTTAGAATTTGTCTCTAGGATTTTCTTTTCAATTCCCTGCAAGCTAGTACTTGAGGAAGTATAACTTCATCTCTGAGTTTCTTGGAACTTCTAAAATATTACACTCCATCTGAGGCCCAATTCTCAAAGTTCATTTAGCTGAGGAATTGGGTTCCAGGGATCAGAATTTCTTTGTTTTCTTTTTACCCATATAGCCCCTAAAATTTAGAGTATGAAACCCTGTGTTCCTTCCAGTTGGCCAAGCCCTGATGTTTTACCTTATTCTATTTGCCAGATTCTGGACCTGTTCTGATTCTTCTCTTTCTTAGATTTTGTGATTTTCCTGAATGCCCCTTTTCTGACAAGTGTTATCATGCTCTCTGCTTTGTGGCACTTGCTGCAGGACAGCTTTCTGTGTATTTTTTGAATATTATATGGGTTTTTCATGATTATGATTTTATTGGCTTTTAATAATTATAATTGACCAAGCTAGGGCATATAAATTGCTTCCATAGTTCCTAGTCTTTGAATGCATTTCCTGAAACATACTCTCCTCAGTGAGCTCACCTCTCTGGAAAATCTGTACTCTTTATTTTTGAATCTTTAAGTATAACATGGATGTAGTTCTTTGATCAGGGCTAAGTGTGTCTGAAGTATACCACATGCTCTGCAGAACACGCCACAGATCTCTCTTCTTGAAAGTGTTGGCAGCATCCTACAGGCAAACATTTCTTATAGCCAATACGGAGGGACCTACACAGCCCCCTTCCAATTCTTTATTTGACTCCAGTGAATTTCCTTTTCCTTTCCCCTTATTCACTATTCAACCCAGTCCTCTGTTTTACTCCTTCCTAACACTATAGCTGGAAAACCTTGCTTCTTAGTTCATCATGAAATCTCATGATGAATCCTCAACATCTTGCTACCTCCATCTGTGACCTACAAGAGATATATACCCAACCTTTCCACCTGTTCTGTGTCTGATAGGATGAGTAGTTCTCCATTCAATCCCATTTCTTCCATTTGGCCCCTCTTCTCCTGCCTTATTAGAGATTTGTCCTGCTAGTTACTACCTCTTTCTACTGCATTTTCTAGCCATTCAGGTCAAGGCTTAAATGCAACTGCTTCAGAGAGGACTTACTTTATTGTAAACCCAGAGTAAACCAGCTGGCACTGTCCATAACATCACCCTGTTTTATTGTTTTCCATGGCAGTTATCATCATCTAGTATCCCTTATTTATGTGTTACTTGTTGACTCTACTGTGACTTCCTTGAAAGCAGTGACCTTGTCTCTCTTGTTTATTTCTGAAGTCTCAAAGCCTAGAATAATGCTTGGAACATAGTAAGAGTTCAGTAAGTATTGTTAAATAAAATAATACTTATATCCTCCAGTATCTTCATTTCTACATACTCTTTCCTTCCAGCCTATAAATAGGTGTATTAATTTCCCATCTTAAAAACAACAAAAGCAAACAAGTAAAAGAAGAAAAAACCTTTTCTTAATTCTGACAGCAATTGCCTAACTCAGGGATTGTCAATGTGTGAATCACCAGAAGACCACCTGTTTTTATAAAGTTTTATTAGGAAGAGCCATGAACATTCATTTATGTAATGCTTAGGACTGCTTTTTGCCCTACAATGGTACGGTTGCATCTTTGCCATATGCTCACAAGCCTAAAATATTATTATCTGGCTTTTTTAGAAAATGTTTGCTTACCTCAGGACCTAGCACCTATTTTTTATATTCAGCATTCTCCAATGTAGTCGTGTACCACAATTTCTTGCATTCTTGTAAATCTCATTTCCTTTTTCTCTTTCTTTAGTCTGATTCTGTCTTCCATACTATACTACATTGCTGTCTCTAAGGTTAAAAGTGGTGCCCTAATTGCAAAATCCAATAGATGATTTTCAGTCTTTATATTGAGGGGCTACTGCTCTTGGCTTCCATGACACTTATCCTCTTCTTTTTTCTCCTACCTCCCTGATTATATCTTTTCTTTCTTCTTTAGCCTGTCCCTTTAGGATTTGTATATCCCAGGATTTTGTCCTCAGCTAAAAGTTCTCAATTTGCATACTTTTCCTACATAAATTCATTCAATCTGATTGGTTTCAATCGCACTGCTAAAGTTCAGGACACATCATTTCTCCACTTGACTTTTGCAGCTGCCTCCTGTCTGGTCTTCCTGCATTCAACCATACCCCATCAAAGCTACCTCCTACCCAGCTGCCAGATGTCAATTTAAGGCAGTGGTTCCCAGACTTTATTGGGCGTCAGACTCACTTGAAGGGCTTAGTATTAAGATGCAGATTGCCAAGCCCCACTCTTGTAATTTTCACTGGTAAGTCTCCTGTGGGACCTGAGATTCTGCTTTTCTGTGTTCCCAGGTGATGCTGGTGCTGCTGTTCTAGGCTTCACATTGAAAACCACTGATTTAAAAAATGTTTCTACTGCCCCACCCTTTCCTTAATACCATGCAGTGGTTTCCCATAACCTACAGGATTAGACCTAAGCTTCTTATTACATCACATAATGCTCTCCAAGCTCTTATATTTTCTACTTCATCAGGATTCTCTCTCATTGAGTTCCACTTGATTCTCCTGAAACCTCAAACTGCATATCTCAGCATGTGCCCCACCATTTCAACCCTCTGTGCTCTTGCTCATACCTGTAATTTCCATGCCCTTTTCACCCAGCTTTCTTCTCATTCTCTAAAGAGGTATTTTAAGCGCTATTCACCTTCCCAAGCTTCTGCAATAGTTGGACACATTTCTCTCACGACATAGTTTCTCTGTCCACTCTCCATCCACAATAGTGTTTTATCAACAGTTACTTGTGTTTATTTTGTCTCCCCTAAATTTTAAGCCCCTAGCAGAGTGCTTAGAATCTATGGTTCTTTCTCTCAATCCATTTCTCTCTCTCATCACAAAATGTAGGCTTGGTTTAATGTATCAGCCTAGAAATATATTTCCCACTGAGGGTGAAAGCATGGAAATTAGTGTTCCCATACATTACTGATCATGCCATAAATTGACTCCATCCTTTTAGAAAGCAACTTGGCAGAATCCATGGAGAGCCAAAAAATAAAAAGTTAAAAAAAACCCTTCATGTTCTTGGACTTAGTCATTCCACTTCTGGTAATCTAGTCTAAAAAAATAATTCAAAATATACAATGGAAAACACCGAGTGTTTAACACTAGGGAGTGATTAAGTAAGATGATTCTAATTGATGAAATATTGCATATTTAAATGATGATTTTTGAAGCACATATGGCAATCATAAGATTATTTTTGTTGTAATGTTAAGTAAAAAATAAAGATATCAAATGTTAATATGAACTATAATTTCAGTTATGTAACAATAGTTTTGAAAAAAGGTCTGGAAGGAGATGCACTTCAATTCTAAGTTAGGATAATAAGTTTATGATATGACTTTATTGTGTGGTTTTAAAGTAAATATAAAAACTTATTTTAAATATCTATGCTATTTCATGTTATGCAGTTTTCTTTTTTTTTTCGGCGGTACGCAGGCCTCTCACTGTTGTGGCCTCTCCCGTTGCAGAGCACAGGCTCCGGACGTGCAGGCTCAGCGGCCATGGCTCACGGGCCCAGCCGCTCTGTGGCATGTGGGATCTTCCCGGACCAGGGCACGAACCCGTGTCCCCTGCATCAGCAGGCGGACTCTCAACCACTGTGCCACCAGGGAAGCCCATGCAGTTTTCTTTTTAAAATTAAAAGGATGTGTCAGTTTTAGTTATACAGACGATGCTCAGTTGAGCCTTTAATACAGAGTTTCTTGTATCTTTTGTCTAAGTTACTGCAGGATACAATTTTAGAAACTGAAAAATATTAAGAGCCATAATGTTGAATATTGACAAAATGTAGCCTGAGATTCACGCAACAAAGGTAAAATGACTTTTGTGGGAAGAGGAAGCTAAATATAACATGAAGACACCAAGTTACAAACCAAAGCAGGAGTCACCAGGGCATTAGATGGATAAATGCACTCACACATTATGGGCTAATGTGGAGTTAGTACAGCATGGTGGTTAGAATTCTCACTGTAACACCATAGTCTGGATATAAATCCAACATTGTCCCTTACTAATTACATAACTTTGTACAAGTTTTTAACTTCTTGGAGTCTGTTTTCTCATCTGTAAAATAAGGATACTAACACTTGCTTATGGTAGACACTGCTGATTGCTTACCCACAGCCATCCTATTGTCTCCAGCTTGCCTTCCTCTATGCTGCACATGCACGCATGCTCCCTCTCTTTTACATACACACTCATTTTCTATCGGAGTCTGTCTCTCACTCTAGAGGCTCCCAGTATCAGATCCTTACTTTCTCAGCTCTCCTTTAGCCCGATTAGGGTCATATGACCCAGTTCTGGTGTCTTGAACTGAAGGAAATGCCATAATATCTTCTAGAAAAGGTTCTTCTCCCCTCCCTCACCTGGCCCCAAATATATTCATGGACAAAAATACTGGTCTTCTTTGCTTGGTGTGGTCATTCTCAGGTGTGCTGTCTGCAATTGCCTTAGTCATATGACCATGAGGGAGGGAACATTGACCCACAGGGTACAGCAGAACGAAAAGATGGACAGCCTGAACCTTTGATGATATCACCACCCTGGAAAACTTCTTTTATATGAATAATACATATGCTTAACGTTTAAATCAGTTTGGTTGGCTACTCTAGAACTTGCAGTTGAAACCACTACAATATTGTTTTTTTTGAATTTTCTTTTATTTAGTTTTTTATACAGCAGGTTCTTATTAGTTATCCATTTTATACATATTAGTGTATGTATGTCAATCCCAATCTCGTAGTTCCTCCCACCACCCCCCACCACCACTTTCCGCCCTTGGTGTCCATACGTTTGTTCTCTACATCTGTGTCTCTATTTCTACCCTGCAAACCGGTTCATCTGTACCATTTTTCTAGGTTCCACATATATGTGTTAATATACGATATTTGTTTTTCTCTTTCTGACTTCACTCTGTATGACAGTTTCTAGATCCATCCACGTCTCTACAAATGACCCAATTTCGTTCCTTTTTATGGCTGAGTAATATTCCATTGTATATATGTACCACATCTTCTTTATCCATTCATCTGTCGATGGGTATTTAGGTTGCTTCCATGACCTGGCTATTGTAAATAGTGCTGCAGTGAACATTGGGGTGCATGTGTCTTTTTGAATTATGGTTTTCTCTGGGTATATGCCCAGTAGGAAACCACTACAATATTTTATATTAAATGAAATAAGGTGGGTGACATGCTTAGCAAGGAAGTGAAACATAGTGGTCAAGAGTAGAGGCATTGGCGTCAGACTGAGTTTTTTCTAGTGCTAGTCATGTAACCTTGAACAAACTGCTTAAACTCTCTGTGCCTCAATTTCCTCATCTGCAAAATGGAGATAATAATAGCACCTACCTCACAGGGTTTTGTGTTGGGAATAAATGAAATATGTAAAGCACCTATTAAAATATCTGGCACCTATGAAAGTTCCTACATTAGGAATTAAATGTCAGTAGTAGTATAACAAGGGTTCAGTAAATGATAAATACCACTCTTATAGATTGGTAGTTATGAAGTGACCTTGAAGACCGCCTAGACATTTTATAAACAAGCTGTAGTGACTGATCTCAGGTTAAATAAGTCACCTAATTTTTAATTCATGGCGCTTTCTCCTGTACTATACTGTTATTATCTTTTCAACAGTCTTGAAACACTATTTATTACTTTTTAATTATCACAAGTTTTATCACTTTAATATGTGATACAGAAGTAGATCCAATGGATAGATATTAAAATACTTCTGCATTTAATTCGGGTAATTTAGACTATTTTATTAGGCACATTATATTCCTGACATGTTTATGTAATTAGTATTTTTAAAATAAGGGGCTACTGAATTATACTTTTTACTTTATAATTTTTTTTACTTTATAAAGTGTTTAGAATAAATTTAGTATAAACTTGTCAAGTATATACTTTTTTAGTATAAGCTTTTCATGCAAGACATTTGGTAACTTTTGGGTGATTTCACTGAAGCTTTCTCTTCTTAGGTGTTATATGATACACTTACATGATTGCTTACCCACAGCCGTCCTGTCGTCCTCTCCAGCACTATAAATATCTGCAGAATCTGAATTCTTAAGAAGTAACAGAAGCATTATCATATTTCATGTGGCAGCTTCTGCTGCTCTTTAGAAGTGTGCATAACACTCAAAAGGAAATGGAAGGATTGAGCATTAGTTGTTAGTCCCTCTGCCTATGAAAGGGAGAATTTATTGTGTGAGTGTATGGTAAGACCAGAACATCCACAATTTACTTGAGCTCTGTCTGATCTAGCCTTACAACTACAGTTTATAAAAATCGCCCATGTCTTATCCTTAGCATCTAAAAGAATGCATGGTAATGTTCCATAAATGATTGGTAAATAAATGCATAAACCAATCACTTATACCTATATTTATTAAGCAATTTCATGTATTGGAAAGACAGAAAAAGTTCTTGATCTCACAATTTAATCTTTACAAGTCATGGTAAGTGCTATGAAGACAATAAAACAAGGAGGTGTGTTAGAGGATTACTGAATAGTTGGCCACTTTAGATGAGGTAGTCATTTTGAAATGCTTTGTTTAGGTGACCTTAAGTGTAAACTCTGAGAGCAAATACTTTTAGAGATATTGAGGCAAACTCACAGTGGAAGTTACATTTTCTCTGAATCTTCATTGTTCACATAGTAGCTAAGACTTGCTGTAGGTGCTGAGAAGGAAGAAGTATAGGGGAGGGGCTCATGGGAATATGAGTTGGGCTCTGTGACTGCATGCAGCCTGCACCTAGGAAGACGACTCAGCAGCAATGTGACTAAGGACTCCAATAACTGTCCAGGAGAGAAAATAGGGGCTTAACTGGAACAGTAATGGTAGGCATAACTTGAGGAGGGATTGAATGGGTTGAGAGACCTCGGATGTGTCCAGATGTCTGGCTTTGGCTACTAAATTAATGATGCATATAATTGCAATTAGTGAGATAGAAAAAGTAACAGGTTTGAAGAATCATAAAGGATCAGCTGGCCTGTTTCAGCCTAGGTCTGTAGGATGCTTGGTGGAGCCACTGAAACTGAGTGAGAAAACAGCCTTGTTTCTGACCATAATTCTTATGTCTACACTGAATTCTCTCTTGTGACAGGAAAGATCCTAAGACAAAAATGAGCTCTTTGGAAAACAGTACTGGTGCTATTGACAATAGAGTGGGAAAATTAAAAGTAGGGATAGGGCTTCCCTGGTGGCACAGTGGTTGAGAGTCCGCCTGCCGATGCAGGGGACACGGGTTTGTGCCCCGGTCCGCGAAGATCCCGCATGCTGCAGAGCGGCTGGGCCCGTGAGCCATGGCCACTGAGCCTGCGCGTCCGGAGCCTGTGCTCTGCAACGGAAGAGGCCACAACAGTGAGAGGCCCGTGTACCGCAAAAAAAAAGAAAAAAAAAAAAAAGTAAGGGCTAGAGAGTTACTTGTTTTACAATACTTGCAAATTCTAATAGGAAAAATCTATTATGGAATAAATATTATTTTTCAAGTGTGTAGAGGTGTTAATGTTATGAATAAAATAGAAATCATTAAAATAAAACTGGGTATTTACTTTTTGTCATAATTGTAATTCTTTCTTTAATCACCTGACAATGAAAATGTAACTATTAGCATGATCAAGGTCTTCAGATTATTTATTTATTTATTTATTTATTTTTGCAGTACGCGGGCCTCTCACTGTTGTGGCCTCTCCCGTTGCGGAGCACAGGCTCCGGACGCGCAGGCTCAGCAGCCATGGCTCACGGGCCCAGCCACTCCGTGGCATGTGGGATCTTCCTGGACCGGGGCACGAACCCGTGTCCCCTGCATTGGCAGGCAGACTCTCAACCACTGCGCCACCAGGGAAGCCCCAGAATTTTTGATATTAAAGTGAAAACCCTATCCATGGGAAGGTTGAGAACCATCTGCTCTGGTAAGAGATACTTATACCACTGGTATACAGACATATATGTCTGGGAGAATCTGAAATTAATAGAAATTCATTGCTTGACTTTGAATGTAAAGCAAAAGGATCAGTCATGGAGATGGTCTTGCTTTGACACAGTCCATAATTTACATACCTAGATAGGAAAAAGTGCTACCAGGAATTCTGAGGAAGCTCCTAGAACATCAGGTCTTAGTCACAGATTCTAGTAATTTTTAAAGATTCGAATGCTGTATGTGTGTGTGTGTGTGTGTGTGTGTGTGTGTGTGTTGGGAGGGGGGTGGTGGTAGGAGGACCAGGAGGGATGTACAAATACTGCAATGGCCTTAACACGTGCCTCTTGTCGAAATCAGGAAGTTTGCCAGCTGTTCACATTATTTTCAGATAAGTTCTTCATCTGAAACCTATAGCTACTGTGCTTCATTTTGCTTGTGAAAGCGTCTGTTACAAACCATATTGAAAACGGTTGGTTATTTTTTCCCTACATGAGGACTTTGATTCTTTGTGAGAAATTAGTTTGCTACAAATATAGAACAATTTTGCTGAAAGCATTTTGTTGAACTTAATACCAGAGGTGATACCTTTTATTGTTAT
Organism: Monodon monoceros; assembly: GCF_005190385.1. Classification (NCBI taxonomy): domain Eukaryota; kingdom Metazoa; phylum Chordata; class Mammalia; order Artiodactyla; family Monodontidae; genus Monodon; species Monodon monoceros. Next base: position 79,875,312 of record NW_021703768.1, on the reverse strand, counting down.
TTCACTGAAAAGTCAAGGAGGGTTTAAGTAAATGTTTTCCTAATAAATTGTATGGGGAATCTGTAACAGCTCAGTGGAAAAATCTAAAATAAGCAATTAGCAAAGGCACTGTTAAGAATGACATTTCCCTGGAAGCCGGTTGTTACCATCAGCATGAAGGTTTTCCTACTCCTTGTGCCCCTCACTCCTGACTTGGAAATCAGTTAACACCAAATAGCTGCTGATTTCATTTTGCAAAGCTTTCTTTGCTAACATATCCAGGTATTATATAAGGCTTTCCGTTAGCATCGAAATTTAATTAAGTATAGTCAGTTTGCCTTTGCTTTGACTTTTATTTGAATTTCAACTGCCTTTAGGGAGAAAAATACAGAAGTATATTACCATTTCACATCTGTTGCAGTTTAAAAGACTCAGTTGCCAAGAATTTTAAGAAGCATCACTTAGTAATGATTCAGGAAATGATCAGTCAATGCATCTTCATGCTCGAAGTGGAGGGCACCCTCTGTTGTCCATCTTGGTATGATGTTTCCTTTGTGTTGTCTTAAAACATAGAATCAAGCTGTGAATTTGCAATTTCTTCTTAAATAGACACTGATAACTGATGAGTACACATAAAAGAATCCTTCAATATTCTACTCAGTGTTAAAAGTAGAGTGGTTTAAAAAAATAGACCCCAATGTTAATAACTTTTTAAAAATTGGCTTCATTCTCATCTTCCATCAGTTAACTGGAATTTCCAAAGTCACTTGATATCTCTTTCCAAATGAGAAATGTTAACAATTTAATAATATTAATGGAAAATGAGAATATTGACAATTGTACAGTGTACATTTGCAAAGGTTTTATTTTTGCAGTTGTTATTTAAATTTGAAGTGCAAATGAAGTTTCCAACATTTTTTGTTTTTCTACAATTTTAAGATGCAATTATTATTAACATTTTCTATCAGGCCATGGAATGGATGACTATGTTTAGGTCTTTGGCTGAAAAAGGACACCTCAAGAAGCTTGCTTCTTTAACTTTTTCCTTATAAAACTCTTATGACATTATTACCTCTCCTAAATATTTCTCATTTCTTCTCTGAAATTTGCAATGGATCTCTTGTTTATTATTATTTATACTTTTTTTTTTTCTTTTTTTTTTGCAGTATGCGGGCCTCTCACTGTTGTGGCCTCTCCCGTTGTGGAGCAACAGGCTCCAGACGCACAGGCTCAGCGTCCATGGCTCACGGGTCTAGCCGCTCCGCGGCATGTGGGATCTTCCCGGACCGGGGCACGAACCTGTATCCCCTGCATCGGCAGGCGGACTCTCAACCACTGTGCCACCAGGGAAGCCCTATACATGTTTTTATTCTTGATGATTTTTAACGGTTTATACCTCAGACCTCTGCTATTTCGCTTAGCATACAACTCATTAATTTTCATTGTTTCAACTACCATACCATAAGAACAGCTCTGAAATATTTATTTTAGTTTTATAAAACATACCATAAGAACAGCTCTGAAATATTTATTTTAGTTTTATAAAACATTCAGTATCATTTTCAGATAGTTACTATGCTGCTCAACTTGTGTAGTGCACAGCATGTTAAAGTCAGACTCATGACTTTTATCCCAAATCTACCTCAGGTTTGATCCTTATGACAAGAATACAGATGGTATTCTGCATTTTCATTGGAAGGCATATAATATTTGGCTGGCTCATTGCAACACGGTAGGTCATTGTTTCTAGATCTTTTCTGTGGTCAGAGTTAATGAAGTCTTTTTAGTGGACAGAGCTAATACATTTTATACATATTATATATATATATATAATGAATGTATATTATATATTGTGTAAGTGCCTATTAAAGGTAAAATATCTCATGAACTCATATTAAACTTCTTATAAAATTTTACAATACAGATTTTTTTACTTAATTTGTTTCATATTTCATCTGCATTACCATTCACCGTGAGGACCCTAGTTGTCAAGGATACAGGGGATCACAGAATTAGAATATCCCATAATTTTTCTTAAAATCTGTGTGTGTTTTTTTCACGTCCCTCCCTCCCCCCTTCCTTCCTTTCTATTAAGGTATAATTGATATGCAATATTATGTAAGTTTCAAGTGTAAAACATAGTGATTCATGATTTTCAAAGGTTCTACTCCATTTATAGTTATTGTAAAATATTGTGCTTTATAATATATCCTGTAGTTGATTTATTTTATACATAGTAGTTTGTACCTCTTAATCTTCTACCCCTTTCTTGTCCCACTCCCCCTTCTTTCCTCTTCCCACTGGTAACCACTAGTTTGTTCTCTATATCTGTGAGTGTTTCTTTTTTGTTATATTCACTAGTTTGTTTTACTTTTTAGATTCCACATATAAGTGATATCATAGGATATCTGTCTTTCTCTGTCTAACTTATTCACTAAGCATAATACCCTCCAAGTCCATCCATGTTGTTGCAAATGGCAAAATTTCATTCTTTTTTATGGCTGAGTAGTATTCCATTGTATATATACATACCACTTCTTTATCCTTTCATCTGTTGATGGACGCTTGGGTTGCTTCTCTATCTTGGCAATTGTAAATAATGCTGCTATGAACATTGAGGGTGCATGCATCTTTTTGAATTAGTGTTTTTTTTCTTCAGGTATATACTTAGGAATGGAATTGCTGGATCATATGGTAGTTTTTTGAGGAAACTCCATAGTATTTTCCATAATGGCTGCACCAACTTACATTCCCACAAACAGTGTACAAGTGTTCCATTTTCTCCACATCCTTGCCAACATTAGTTATTTGCGGTCTTTTTGATAAACCCTTTCTACAGGTGTGATGTGATATCTCATTATGGTTTGATTTGCATATTTCTGATCATTAACAATGTTGATCGTCTTTTCATGTACCTGTTGGTCACCTGTATGTATTCTTTGGACAAATTTCTAATCAGGTTTTCTGCTCATTTTTCAGTTGGGTTGTTTGTTTTTTTGTTGTTGAGTTGTATGAGCTGTTTATATATTTTTGAATATTAACCCCTTATCACTCATATCATTTGCAAATATTTTCTCCCATTCTGTAGGTTTTTTCATTTTGTCAATTATTTCCTTTGATGTGCAAATCTTTTAGTTTTAATTAGATCCCATTTCTTAATTTTTGTTTTTGTTACCTTTGACTTGGGAGACAGATCCAAAAAAAAAAAAAAAAGCTGCTATGATTTATGTCAAAGAATGTTCTGCCTATGTTTTCTTCTAGGAGTTTTACAGTTTCCAGTCTTATATTTAGGATGTTAATCCATTTTGAGTTTAATTTTGAACATGGTGTTAGAAAATGTTCTAGTTTCATTCTTTTACATTTAGCTGTCCAGTTTTCTCAGCACCATCTATTAAAGAGACTGTCTTTTCTCCATTGTCTATTCTTGCCTCCTCTGTCAAAGATTAGTTGACCACAACTAATGGGTTTATTTCTGGGCTCTCTATTCTGTTCCATTGATCTATATGTCTGTTTTTGTGCCAGTACCATATTGTTTTGATTACTGCAGCTTTGTAGTATAGTCTGAAGCCAGGGCTCATGATATCCCCAGCTCTGTTCTTTCTCAAGATTGTTTTCGCTATTTGGGGTCTTTTGTGTTTCCATACAAATCTTAAAATTATTTGTTCTAGTTCCTTGAAAAATGCCATCAGTATTTTGATTGGGATTGCACTGAATCTGTGGATTGCCTAGGGTGGTATGGTCATTTTAACAATATTAATTCTTCCAATTCATGAACATGGTATATCTTTTCATCTGTGTCATTTTCAATTTCTTTCATCAGTGTCTTATAGTTTGCTGCATACAAGTCTTTTACCTTCTTAGGTAGGTTTATTCCTAGGTATTCTTTCTGATGCAATAGTAAATGGGATTGTTTCCTTAATTTCTCTTTCTGATCATTTGTTGTTAGTGTATAGAAATGCAACAGATTTCTGTATATTAATTTTGTATTCTGCGACTTTACTGAATTTATTGATGAGTTCTAATAGTTTTTTGGTGGTGTCTTTAGGATTTTCTATGTATAGTATCATGTCATCTGCAAACAGGGATAGTTTTACTTCTTCCTTTCCAATTTGGATTCTTTTTATTTCTTTTTCTTCTCTGATTGCCATGGCTAGAGCTTCCAAAACTATGTTGAATAAAAATGTTAAGAGTAGACATCCTTGTCTTGTCCCTGATCTTACAGGAAAAGCTTTCTGCTTTTCACTGTTGAGTATGATGTTAGCGGTGCTCTAAACATATATGGTCTTTATTATGGTGAGATATTATTATAGGTTCCGTCTATACCCACTTTCTGGAGAGTTTTTTTCATAAAAGAATGTTGAATTTTATCAATAGCTTTTTCTATATCTATTGAGATGATCATATTGTTTTTATTTTTCAGTTAGTTAATGTGGTGTATCACACTATTGATTTACAGATGTTAAAAAATCCTTGCATCCCTGGGATAAGTCCTACTTGATCATGGTGAATGATCCTTTTATTGTATTGTTGGAGTCAGTTTGCTTGTGTTTGTTGAGGATTTTTGCATCTATGTTCATCAGTGATATTGGCCTGTAAGTTTCTTTATTTGTGATAGCTTTGTATGGTTTTGGTATCAGGGTGATGGCTTCATAGAATGAGTTTGGGGGGTGTTCCTTCCTCTATGATTTTTTGGAATATTTTGAGAAGGAGAGGTGTTAACTCTTCTCTAAATGTTTGGTAGAATTCGCCTGTGAAGCCATCTGGTTCTGGGCTTTTGTTTGTTGGAAGATTTTAAATCACAGTTTCAATTTCAGTACTTGTGATTGGTCTGTTCATATTTTCTATTTCTTCCTGGTTCAGTCTTGGGAGATTGTACCTTTCTAAGAATTTGTCCATTTCTTTTAGGTTGTCCAATTTGTTGGCATATACTTCCTTATAGTAGTCTCTTATGATCCTTTGTATTTCTCTGGTGTCCATTGTAACTTCTTTTTTATTTCTAATTTTATTGATTTGAGTCCTCTCCCTTTTTTTCTTGATGAGTCTGGCTAAAGGTTTATCAATTTTTTTTATCTTCTCAAAGAACCAGCTTTTAGTTTCGTTGATCTTTTCTATTGTTTTCTTCATCTCTATTTCATTTATTTCTGCTCTGATCTTTATGATTACTTTCCTTCTCCTAAAGTTGGGTTTTGTTGTTCTTTTTTTCTTGCTTTAGGTGTAAGGTTAGGTTTTATGAGGTTTTTCTTGTTTTCTGAAGTAGGCTTGTATCACTATAAACTTCCATCTTAGAACTGCTTTTGCTGCATCCCACAGATTTAGGATCATTTTGTTTTTGTTTTCCTTAGTCTCTAGGTATTTTTTGATTTCTTCTTTGATTTCTTCAGTGATACATTCATTGTTTAGTATCATATTGTTTAGCCTCCACATGTTTATGTTTTTTTTACAGTTTTATTTTTCTTGTAGTTGATTCCTAGTTTCATACTTTTGTGGTTGGAAAAGATGCTTGATATGATTTCAATGTTCTTAAATGTACAGAGGCTTTTTGTGGCCTACCATGTGGTCTATCTTGGAGAATGTTCCATATGCACCAGAAAAATATGTGTCTTCTGCTGCTTTTGGATGGAATGTTCTTTATATATATCTACTAATTCCATCTGGTCTAATGTGTAGTTTAAGGCCAATGTTTCCTTATTGATTTTCTGTCTAGATGATCTGTCCATTGATGCAAGTGGGGTGTTAAAAGTTCCCCACTATTATTGTGTTAGTGTCAATTTCTCTCTCCCTGTTTGTTAATATTTATATACAGCACTCTCTCTCTTTCCATATATATATGATTGTTTTAACTTGCTGATTTCTTAAATTCAAATGCATTTTAACAACCCTGAATTTGTACTCTCCTCCCCTCACGATTAGCGTTTTTGACATCATATTGTACATCTTATTGTTTTGTGTATCCCTTAACTGCTTGTTGTGGATATAGATGATTTTACTAATTTTGTCTTTTAACCCTCCTAGTAGTTTTACATCACTTTATTGTATATTTGTTTTTACCAATGAGATTTTTCCTTTCGTTGATTTTCATGTTTCTCATTGTATCTTTTTCGTTTTCACTTAGAGAAGTTCCTTTAACATTTCTTGGAAAGCTGGTTTGGTGGTGCTGAATTCTTTTAGCTTTTGCTTGTCTGTGAAGCTTTTGATCTCTCCACCAAATCTGAATGAGAGCCTTGCTGTGTAGAGTGTTCTTGGTTGTAGGTTCTTCTCTTTCAACACTTTATATATATCATGCCATTCTCTCCTGGCCTGCAGAGTTTCTGCTGAAAAGTCAGCTGATAACCTTATAAGCATTCCTTTGTATGTAACTCATTGCTTTTCCCTTACTTCTTTTAATATTCTTTCTTTATCTTTAACTTTTGCCATTTTAATTACAATGTGTTTTGGTATGTTCCTCTTGGGGTTAATTGCGTTTGGGACTCTCTGTGATTCCTGGACTTGGAGGTCTGTTTCCTTTCCCAGGTTAGGGAAGTTTTCAGCTATTAGGTCTTCAGATATGTTCTCAGCACCTTTCTCTCTCTTCCTTCTGGAACCCCTATAATGTGAATATTAGTGCACTTGATGTTGTTCCAGAAGTTTCTTAAACTATCCTCATTTCTTTTCCTTTTTTCTGTTCAGTGTTAGTGATTTACACAACTATGTCTTCCAGCTCACTGTTCCCTTCCTCTGTATCATTTAGTCTACTTTTGATTCCTTCTAGTGTATTTTTTATTGCAGTTGTTGTATTCTTCATCTCTGTTTGGTTGTTCCTTATATTTTATAACTTTTGGTTAAAAACTTCCAACTTCTCGCTCTGTGCATTCATTCTTCTCTCAAGTTCTTTCATCTCTTAGCAATCATTACCCTGAACTCTTTCTTGGGTATATTGCCTATCTCCATTTCACTTAGTTCTTCTGAAGTTTTATCCTGTTCCTTTGTTTGGAACATGTTCCTCTGTCACCTCACTTTGCCTAACTTGCTGTTTTTATTTCTATATATGGTAGGTTAATTACATTTCCCAATCTTGGAGAAGTGGCCAGTTGAAGAGACATCCCATGCATCCTGCAGCATGCTCCTCTTTCATCACCAGAGCAATATGCCTTAGGAGTGCCCCCCCCCTCCCGCCCATGTGGGCTGACTACTGTGGGCAGTCTGGTAGGCTTGGTTGGTCCTTGGTCCACTTGACTGGTAGGCCCTGCCTTGTATGGAGGCTTCCAGCCGCTGGTTGGCAGGACCAGTCAAGAGGTGGTTGGTTGTGGAACCCCAGGGACTCCCAGGGCTAGTGCTGGCTCACTGGTATGCAGAGTCAGGGTCCAGGAGACTCTGGGCCTGGTGCCTGCCCATTGGTGGGTGAAGCCAGGTCCTGGGGCTAGTGCTAGTTCACTGGCAGGCAGAGCTAGGTTCTGGAGTCTGCATACAGGGCCCAGGGGTCCCAGAGCTGGTCTTGGACTTCAATTGGGTGGAGCTGTTCCTGACACAACTGAATGCAATGTGTGGGGTGTCCAAAGCTTGTACTGGCCTGCTAGTGGGTGGAGTCAGGGTCCATCCAGTCCCAGGGCTGGTGCTAGCCTGCTAGTGGGTGGGCTGTGTCTCAAGGCTGTGGGGCTGCAGTTGTCCTGCAGCTGGTGTCTGCCTGCTGGTTGGTGGGCTGAGTCTGCAGGCTGTGGATATCCCATAATTTTTTTTTTTTTTTAAAGATGTTGGGGGTAGGAGTTTATTAATTAATTTATTTTTGGCTGTGTTGGGTCTTCGTTTCTGTGTGAGGGCTTTCTCTAGTTGTGGTGAGCGGGGGCCACTCTTCATCGTGGTGCACGGGCCTCTCACTGTCGTGGCCTCTCTTGTCGCAGAGCACAGGCTCCAGACACACAGGCTCAGTAGTTGTGGCTCACGGGCCTCCTTGCTCCGCGGCATGTGGGATCCTCCCAGACCAGGGCTCGAACCCGTGTCGCCTGCATTAGCAGGCAAATTCTCAACCACTGCACCACCAGGGAATCCCCATCCCATGATTTTTAATTTCCTTTATTCTATATCACATGTATAATTATCTCAGGATAACAATTCTAATGCTATCACCACCAATATTATTTATAAAAGTAATTATGGTTTCTTCATTTGTTCTCATTCTCATCCTTTTGAAAAATAATTGTCCTATATCTACATTGTCAGAGCATGTAGTATTACACACTGTACTCTCTCATTTTTAACCCTCATTTAGGGTTAGTATTAGTTCCATAAGTAATTATGTATCAAAGTTCACCACCAGTCCTAGGGAAAGAGTACATCTACTTTTTAAGTTTTCCTCCTCTGCTAGTCAGTATGCACATGGAATAATGAACGAAGAAGGGTACTAGCTTCACTAGTTAGATGCTTATGCTCCTAGGGTAAGTGCTGGTGACAGATTGTCTGCATCAAATGGGGGAGATCCAAGAAAAACCTTTTCTTAATTTCTACAAATGTGCCTCATTCCCTGGGGAAAAATGTTGAGTCATATGTTGATCATAAAAATATCTGTTCATCTAGAGAACTAATCCTTCAACTATTTATTACTTAATTACTCCTATTTTACCTTTATGAAGCACTAAAACATTTTTAAAAGCCATTTTAAGCATTTGTGAAGAAAACAGATAATCAAGAGTTTAGAGTGTTAACAGTAAGTACATCCTATTAATTTGTTAAATCATTTAGTAACATTAGTCAATTCTTATGTATTATCCAAAGTGGACAGGTATATATGTGTTTGTGAGAATTCAGGTTTCTGCAGGTTTCTTTACATAAGAATGTTTTCAATTATTAGAATTAACTTCCATATGTTCATGTATGACTGGAAAGATCATTGGTAATCAGTAGAGTACAATGCACAAAATATTGTCAGAGATGCCATTGTAGAAAGCTCTGCTGTGTTCTTTTGAATGTGCTTTTAAAGCATTAGTACGTATAAAAATAAAATGAAAATAAAAGTGGAAATAATCATGTAAATAAAAATTTAGGATAGGAGCTTTGCTATCAAGCAGGTTTAAATTCCAATAATATGAAAAGCAGTTGTTCAATAATGTTGAATGAATAAGAGAATAAACCAGTCAGTCATTTAATAAATCCTAGTTCTATTCCATATAGAGTATGTAACACTGGGCATGTTTTTTGAAAAATGAAACACAGAAAAGTTTTTATGTGACAGGGACTAGTTCACAGAATTGGAGTGAACACAACTGGCATATTGTATGCAAACTTAAAAAGAAGTGTCTTAAACATAATAATTGGTCAATAAATGTTTGTCTTTTATCTTTCTTGAAGACATTTGGGCTGTTTTTAGCAATATGCTGTCAAGCAATATGCGATTTTAAATAATGGTATTTATTTATGCAGCACCATAGAACTGGGCTTTAAACCAGACAACGGCATTCACTGTATCCAACACTTAACCTGGAAAATAGCTTGAAGTTTATCAGACCCTAAAGTTGCTTGGATAATTTTAAAACTCTAAGAGGATATCTAGGAAGGCCCTTCTTGAACATCTTGAATGAAACATAACTTGGAACTTTTCAAGGGGACTGTTACCAGAAAATTCACAGGAATAAAGAAAACTCTTTTTCATTAGACAGGTTTTCTCATCTGAAATGAACATATAGCTGAGCCAATTTAATTAATCTGTTTTTCTGGATTTTAACATTTTTACTTTTGGTGTTGAGTGAAATCAGATCAGTGTAGGAGATTAGTAATGGCAGGTGAATTTTTGAATAGAAAGAGAAGAACGTGTTCTATTGCTGCTTGTTATTTTCTTTCTTAGCATGCTGACTTCCCATCTCTATTTCTCTGCTTTCAACTATGATCACTTACGGCCAAACATCTCCCCTAGTGCATTGTAACATTAAAAAATGTGTTTTTTTGCCAAGTCATATGGCTTTTCTTGTTCTTTAAACTAAAAATTTCTGCAGATATTTGTGTCCATTGTTTCTCTTCCTTCTTGAATCTTGGCTTCCAAAGTGCACCTGTATCCCAGTGTTCCTCTTACACCTCCAGAAACCCTTGCTCTATTTTACCCTAACTATCCAGTGCCTTTAATACAGGCTTGCCTACAAAATTTTGTTCCCACCCATACTGGTGGATGTGTGATGTGCCACCAAGAGCACCTTTCAGGTATGAAGTAATCATAACACTTGCTGCTGGGTGTACTGCCAGAAGACAGACTGCAACTGTTGGCACTTTTAAGGAGTCACTTGTAGAAGAAAGTCACCTAGACAAAGATCATGCTTCCTTCCCAGGGCAGCTACTTCCAATGTCTGATTGGCACAGAGGTGTAAGGCCCAGTCTCTGCCCCAACTTCAGGCATCTTTAAAGGGTCATACCATCTTCAGAACACCCTGGAGGATTAGCTGAAGCTTCCATTGAGACTGTATCCTTCCTTGACCTCTCCTTTTTCCCAACCTGTTGATCCCAAGCATACTTCCTAATAAACATCATGCTTGCTAATCTCCATCTCAGAGCCTGCTTCCTTGGGAACCCAACCTGTGACAGTCACCTTTTTTTTTCATGCTGTGCTTTTTTTTCTGATGTAACCTCAAGCTTCCTGGACCTCAGCTAACATCAGATGATTCCTAACTCTTTCTCTTGCTCTGGGTTCCTCTGTAACCTTCAGATACTGATTTTACACCTAGTATGGTACATCTTCATAAAGGTGTCAGCTCAAACTCAGTATGCTGTCAAATATTGTCAATATCTCACCTCTTCACCATCCTGCATCACCATCTTCTCATCTTGTTCCACATCTCAGTTAATGGCAATACAAACTACCCATTTAGCTCATCCTGAAACCTTGGAGTCATTGCTTTTTCCTGTCACTCTTTCACCTCTTGCATCAAATACTTCCGAAATCACATAAGTTTTATTTGGGTGGTGAGTCTTATCTTCACTGTCACTCCCTTAGTTACTTCCATTTTTTTCATTCATTCACAAATATTTATTGAGGGTTTACTATGTCTCAAACCCAGTGTGAGACGTTCATTGTCCCTAATCAGGAAAATTGTGCTAATATTCTAGTTGGTTCTGCATTTCTTCTCTTCCCACTCCAACCTATCATTCATCTTAACTGAAATAAAGCTATTATCATGAAATAGTTTTGCTCAAAAACCTTATGTGGTTCCTCCCTTTTCATAAAGTATGACCCATTTTCTTCAGCTTATCATTTTAGCTATTTAAAATGTATCCCTAACATCATTTCTAAAACACTTCTCCTATCTCTCTCTATACTACTCAATTCAGTCATGATGGCCAGCATGTGGTTTCCCAATTCCCAGTCATGCCAAACATATATTTCCAGATCTCCATGTCATGTATATCTTGCACACTCTTAGAACATTGTTTTATGGTATTTAAAAATTTTTTTTAATGCATGGGGTTCTGAAATCATTCAAATCTCAGCCAAAAATTTTCCTTCTCTGGGAATCCCTCTCTGAACATCCAGCCAAAATTTATTCCTCTTTCCATATTCTGCTATTGGTCTCTCTCATTTGATTCTGAGCCGCTCTATGTCAGGAGCCACATTTCCTTCATGATATATTAATAGCCAACATTTAAAAGCTACGGTTTGTGTAAGTAAATGAGGTTCCCACTTATATCAATGAGTAACAAATCAAACAACATTTTATTTCAGTTTACTGATTTGAATGAGTGTACCTTAAAGTTTAGCATGGTGCCATGGCTCCAAAAAAGCTGAATTTCAAATTTAAAAACATATGAGTAATTTCCCATTCTCCACCTGCAATTTACCCAATAAAATACAGTTGCATAGAGGAGAGGGGGAAGACGGTGGAAGAGTAAGACGCGGAGATCACCTTCCTCGCAACAGATACATCACAAATACATCTACACGTGGAACAACTCCTACAGAACATCTACTGAATGCTGGCAGAAGACCTCAGACCTCCCAAAAGGCAAGAAACTCCCCACGTATCTGGGTAGGGCAAAAGAAAAAAGAAAAAACAGAGACAAAAGAATAGGGACTGGAGCCGCACCAGTGGGAGGGAGCTGTGAAGGAGGAAATGTTTCCACACACTAGGAAGCGTGGCGGAGGGGAGAAGCTTCGGAGCCGCAGAGGAGAGCACAGCAACAAGGGTGCGGAGGGCAAAGCGGAGAGATTCCCGCACAGCGAATCAGGGCCTACCGGCACTCACCAGCCTGAGAGGCTTGTCTGCTCACCCACGGGGGCGGGCGGGGCTGGGAGCTGAGAGGACTGGGGTTGGCGGCGTGAACACAGCCTGCAGGGGGTTAGTGCACCACGGCTAGCCAGGAGGAAGTCCAGGGAAAAGTATGGACCTGCCGAAGAGGCAAGAGACATTTTCGTCCCTCTTTGTTTCCTGGTGCGCAAGGAGAGGGGATTAAGAGCGCTGCTTAAAGGAGCTCCAGAGACGGGTGCGAGCTGCGGCTAACAGCGCGGACCCTAGAAACAGGCATGAGACGCTAAGGCTGCTGCTGCCGCCACCAAGAAGACTGTGTGCGAGCACAGGTCACTATCCACACCTCCCTTTCCGGGAGTCTGTGCAGCCCGCCACTGCCAGAATCCCGGGATCCAGGGACAACTTCCCCGGGAAACGCACGGCACGCCTCAGGAGGGTGTAACGTCGCGCTGCCCTCTGCGACTGAAGGCTCACCCCACACTCTGTACCCCTCCCTCCCCCTCGCCTGAGGGAGCAAGAGTCCCCGAAGCAGCTGCTCCTTTAACCCTGTCCTGTCTGAGCGAAGAACAGACGCCCTCCGGCGACCTACTCGCAGAGACGGGGCCAAATCCCAAACTGAGCCCTTGGAGCTGTGAGAACAAAAAATAGAAAGGGAAATCTCTTCCAGCAGCCTCAGAAGCAACGGATTAAATCTCCACATTCAAGTTGATGTACTCTGCTTCTGTGGAATACATGAGTAGACAACGAATCATCCCAAATTGAGGAGGTGGACTTCGAGAACAAAATTTATTATTATTTCCCCTTTTCCTCTTTTTTGTGAGTGAGTATGTGTATGCTTCTGTGGGAGATTTTGTCTGTATAGCTTTGCTTTCACCATTTGTCCTAGGGTTCTCTCCGTCCGTTTTCTTTTTCTTTTTTTTTAACTTAAAAGTTTTTTTCTTCTTAATAATTATTTTGATAACTTTATTTTATTTTATCTTACTTTATTTTATTTTATTTTATCCTCTTTTTTTCTACTTTTTCTCCCTTTTACTCTGAGCCGTGTGGATGAAAGGCTCTTAGTGCTGCAGCCAGGAGTCAGTGCTGTGCCTCTGAGGTGGGAGAGCCAACTTCAGGGCACTGATCCACAAGAGACCTCCCAGCACCACAAAATATCAAACGGCGAAAATCTCCCATAGATCTCCATCTCAACACAAACACCCAGCTTCACTCAACGACCAGCAAGCTACAGTGCTGGACATCCTATGCCAAACAACTAGTAAGACAGGAACACAAAACCATCCATTAGTGGAGAGGCTTCCTAAAATCATAATAAGTCCACAGACACCCCAAAACACACCACCCGATGTGGACCTGCCCACCAGAAAGACAAGATCCAGCCTCATCCTCCAGAACACAGGCACTAGTCCCCTCCACCAGGAAGCCTACACAACACACAGAACCAACTTTAGCCACTGGGGACAGACACCAAAAACAACGGGAACTACGAACCTGCGGCCTGCAAAATGGAGACCCCAAACACAGTAAGATAAGCAAAATGAGAAGACAGAAAAACACAGAGCAGATGAAGGAGCAAGATAAAAACCCACCAGACCTAACAAATGAGGAGGAAATAGGCAGTCTACCTGAAAAAGAATTCAGAATAATGATAGTAAAGATGATACAAAATCTTGGAAACAGAATAGAGAAAATGCAAGAAACATTTAACAAGGACCTAGAAGAACTAAAGATGAAATAAGCAATAATGAACAACAAAATAAATGAAATTAAAAATACTCTAGAAGGGATCAATAGCAGAATAACTGAGGCAGAAGAACGGATAAGTGACCTGTAAGATAAAATAGTGGAAATAACTACTGCAGAGCAGAATAAAGACAAAAGAATGAAAAGAACTGAGGACAGTCTCAGAGACCTCTGGGACAACATTAAACGCAGCAACATTCGAATTATAGGGGTTCCAGAAGAAGAAGAGAAGAAGAAAGGGACTAAGAAAATATTTGAAGAGATTATACTTGAAAACTTCCCTAATGTGGGAACGGAAATAGTTAATCAAGTCCAGGAAGCACAGACAGTCCCATACAGGATAAATCCAAGGAGAAACATGCCAAGACACATATTAATCAAACTGTCAGAAATTAAATACAAAGAAAACATATTAAAAGCAGCAAGGGAAAAACAACAAATAATACACAAGGGAATCCCCATAAGGTTAAATGCTTATCTTTCAGCAGAAACTCTGCAAGCCAGAAGGGTCTGGCAGGACATATTTAAAGTGGTGAAGGAGAAAAACCTACAACCAAGATTACTCTGCCCAGCAAGGATTTCATTCAGACTTGATGGAGAAATTAAAACCTTTACAGACAAGCAAAAGCTGAGAGAGTGCAGCACCACCAAACCCCCTTTACAACAAATGCTAAAGGATCTTCTCTAGGCAAGAAACACAAGAGAAGGAAAAGACCTACAATAACAAACCCAAAACAATTAAGAAAATGGGAATAGGAACATACATATTGATAATTACCTTAAATGTAAACAGATTAAATGCTCCTACCAAAAGACACAGACTGGCTGAATGGATACAAAAACAAGACTCATATATATGCTGTCTACAAGAGACCCACTTCAGACCTAGAGACACATACATACTGAAAGTGAGGGGATGGAAAAAGATATTCCATGCAAATGGAAACCAAAAGAAAGCTGGAGTAGCAATTCTCATATCAGACAAAATAGACCTTAAAATAAAGACTATTAGAAGAGACAAAGAAGGACACTACATAAGGATCAAGGGATCGATCCAAGAAGATGTAACAATTGTAAATATTTATGCACCCAACATAGGAGCACCTCAATACATAAGGCAAATACTAATAGCCATAAAAGCGGAAATTGACAGTAACACATTCATAGTAGGGGACGGACTTTAACACCCCACTTTCACCCATGGACAGATCATCCAAAATGAAAATCAATAAGGAAACACAAGCTTTAAATGATATATTAAACAAGATGGAGTTAATTAATATTTATAGGACATTCCATCCAAAAACAACAGAATACACATTTTTCTCAAGTGCTCATGGAACATTCTCCAGGATAGATCATATCTTGGGTCACAAATCAAGCCTTGGTAAATTTAAGAAAATTGAAATTGTATCAAGTATCTTTTCCGACCACAACGCTATGAGATGAGATATCAATTACCGGAAAAGATCTGTACAAAATACAAACACATGGAGGCTAAACAATACACTACTTAATAACGAAGTGATCACTGAAGAAATCAAAGAGGAAATCAAAAAATACCTAGAAACAAATGACAATGGAGACACGACGACCCAAAACCTATGGGATGCAGAAAAAGCAGTTCTAAGAGCAATATAATCCTACCTTAAGAAACAGGAAACATCTCGAATAAACAACCTAACCCTGCACCTAAAGCAATTAGAGAAAGAAGGACAAAAAAACCCCAAAGTTAACAGAGGAAAGAAATCATAAAGATCAGATCAGAAATAAATGAAAAAGAAATGAAGAAAATGATAGCAAAGATCAAAAAACCTAAAAGCTGGTTCTTTGAGAAGATAAACAAAATTGATAAACCATTAGCCAGACTCATCAAGAAAAAGAAGGAGAAGATTCAAATCAATAGAATTAGAAATGAAAAAGGAGAAGTAACAACTGACACTGCAGAAATACAAAAGATCATGAGAGATTACTACAAGCAACTCTATGCCAATACAATGGACAACCTGGAAGAAATGGACAAATTCTTAGAAATGCACAACCTGCCAAGACTGAATCAGGAAGATATAGAAAATATGAACAGACCAATCACAAGCACTGAAATTGGAACTGTGATTAATAATCTTCCAACAAACAAAAGCCCAGGGCCAGATGGCTTCACAGACGAATTCTATCAAACATTTAGAGAAGAGCTAACACCTATCCTTCTCAAACTCTTCCAAAATATAGCAGAGGGAGGAACACTCCCAAACTCATTCTACGAGGCCACCATCACCTTGATACCAAAACCAGACAAGGATGTCACAAAGAAAGAAAACTACAGGCCAATATCACTGATGAACATAGACACAAAAATCCTCAACAAAATACTAGTAAACAGAATCCAACAGCACATTAAAAGGATCATACACCATGATCAAGTGGGGTTTATTCCACGAATGCAAGGATTCTTCAATATATGCAAATCAATCAATGTGATACACCATATTAACAAACTGAAGGAGAAAAGCCATATGGTCATCTCAATAGATGCAGAGAAAGCTTTTGACAAAATTCAACACGCATTTATGATAAAAACCCTGCAGAAAGTAGGCATAGAGGGAACTTTCCTCAACATAATAAAGGCCATATATGACAAACCCACAGCCAACATCATCCTCAATGGTGAAAAACTGAAAGCATTTCCACTAAGATCAGGAACAAGACAAGGTTGCCCACTCTCACCACTCTTATTCAACACAGGTTTGGAAGTTTTAGCCACAGCAATCAGAGAAGAAAAGGAAATAAAAGGAATCCAAATCGGAAAAGAAGAAGTAAAGCTGTCACTGTTTGCAGATGACATGATACTATACATAGAGAATCCTAAAGATGCTACCAGAAAACTACTAGAGCTAATCAATGAATGTGGTAAAGTAGCAGGATACAAAATTAATGCACAGAAATCTCTGGCATTCCTATACACTAATAATGAAAAATCTGAAAGTGAAATCAAGAAAACACTCCCATTTACCATTGCAACAAAAAGAATAAAATATCTAGGAATAAACCTACCTAAGGAGACAAAAGACCTGTATGCAGAAAATTATAAGACACTGATGAAAGAAATTAAAGATGATACAAATGGAGAGATATACCATGTTGTTGGATGGGAAGAATCAACATTGTGAAAAGGACTCTACTACCCAAAGCAACCTACAGATTCAATGCAATCCCTATCAAACTACCACTGGCATTTTTCACAGAAGTAGAAGAAAAAATTTCACAATTTGTATGGAAACACAGAAGACCCCGAATAGCCAAAGCAATCTCGGGAACGAAAAATGGAGCTGGAGGAATCACGCTCCCTGACTTCAGACTATACTACAAAGCTACAGAAATGAAGACAGTATGGTACTGGCACAAAAACAGAAAGCTAGATCAATGGAACAGGATAGAAAGCCCAGAGATAAACCCATGCACATATGGTTACCTTATCTTTGATAAAGAGGCAGGAATGTACAGTGGAGAAAGGACAGGCTCTTCAATAAGTGGTGCTAGGAAAACTGGACAGGTACATTTAAAAGTATGAGATTAGAACACTCCCTAACACCATACACAAAAATAGCTCAAAATGGATTAAAGACCTAAATGTAAGGCCTGAAACTATCAAACTCTTAGAGGAAAACATAGGCAGAACACTCTATGACATAAATCACAGCAAGATCCTTTTTGACCCACCTCCTATAGAAATGGAAATAAAAACAAAAATAAACAAATGGGACCTAATGAAACTTCAGAGCTTTTGCACAGCAAAGGAAACCATAAACAAGACCAAAAGACAACCCTCAGAATGGGAGAAAATATTTGCCAATGAAGCAACTGACAAAGGATTAATCTCCAAAATTTACAAGCAGTTCATGCAGCTCAATAACAAAAAAACCCAATCCAAAAATGGACAGAAGACCTAAACAGACATTTCTTCAAAGAAGATATACAGAGTGCCAACAAACACATAAAAGAATGCGCAACATCTTTAATCATTAGAGAAATGCAAATCAAAACTACAATGAGATATCATTTCATACCAGTCTGAATGGCCATCATCAAAAAATCTAGAAACAATAAATGCTGGAGAGGTTGTGGAGAAAAGGGAACCCTCTTGCACTGTTGGTGGGAATGTAAATTGATACAGCCACTGTGGAGAACAGTATGGAGGTTCCTTAAAAAACTACAAATAGAACTACAATATGACCCAGCAATCCCACTACTGGGCATATACCCTGAGAAAACCATAATTCAAAAAGAGTCATGTACCAAAATGTTCATTGCAGCTCTATTTACAATAGCCCGGAGATGGAAACAACCTAAGTGTCCATCATCGGATGAATCGATAAAGAAGATGTGGCACATATATACAATGGAATATTACTCAGCCATAAAAAGAAACGAAATTGAGCTATTTGTAATGAGGTCGATAGAACTAGAGTCTGTCATACAGAGTGAAGTAAGTCAGAAAGAGAGAGACAAATACCGTATGCTAACACATATATATGGAATTTAAGAAAAAAAAAATGTCATGAAGAACCTAGGGATACAACAGGAATAAAGACACAGACCTACTAGAGAATGGACTTGCGGATATGGGGAGGGGGAAGGGTAAGCTGTGACAAAGCGAGAGAGAGGCATGGACATATATACACTACCAAACATAAGGTAGATAGGTAGTGGGAAGCAGCCGCATAGCACAGGGAGATCAGCTCGGTGATTTGTGACCGCCTGGAGGGGTGGGATAGGGAGCGTGGGAGGGAGGGAGACGCAAGAGGGAAGAGATATGGGAACATATGTATATATATAACTGATGTATTTCGTTTTAAAGCATAAACTAACACACCATTGTAAAGCAATTATACTCCAATAAAAATGTTAAAAAAAAAAGATGTAGGAATTTGAATAACAAAAATATAAAAAACAATCTAGAAACAATAAATGCTGGAGACGGTGTGGAGAAAAGGGAACACTCTTATACTGCTGATGGGAATGTGAATTGGTACAGCCACTATGGATAACAGTATGGAGGTTCCTTAAAAAACTACAAATAGAACTACCATATGACCCAGCAATCCCACTACTAGGCATATACCCTGAGAAAACCGTAATTCCAAAAGAGTCATGTACCAAAATATTCATTGCACCTCTATTTACAATAGCCAGGAGAAGGAAACAACCTAAGTGTCCATCATTGGATGAATGGATAAAGAAGATGTGGCATATATATACAATGGAATATTACTCAGCCATAAAACGAAATGAAGTTGAATTATTTGTAGTGAGGTGGATGGACCTAGAGTCTGTCATACAGAGTGAAGTAAGTCAGAAAGAGAAAGACAAATGCCGTATGCTAACACATATATATGGAATCTAAGAAAAAAAAATGTCACGAAGAGCCTAGGCGTAAGACAGGAATAAAGACACAGACCTACTAGAGAATGGACTTGAGGGTATGGGGAGGGGGAAGGGTAAGCTGTGACAAAGTGAGAGAGTGGCATGGACATATATACACTACCGAATGTAAAGTAGATAGCTAGTGGAAAGCAGCCGCATAGCACAGGGAGATCAGCTAGGTGCTTTGTGATCACCTAGAGGGGTGGGATAGGGAGGGTGGGAGGGAGGGAGACGCAAGAGGGAAGAGATATGGGAACATATGTATATGTATAACTGATTCACTTTGTTATAAAGCAGAAACTAACACACCATGGTAAAGCAATTATACTCCAATAAAGATGTAAAAAATAAATAAATAAAAAATTTGAAACATAAAAAATACAGTTGCATAGTCTAGGCATTGAGTAAGGTTCTGCACACACACACATACAGGGGGAAGGAATATGTAAAGTTGTGTATATATATTAAAGACTTAACTGAAACTTTAAGTTCCATGAAGGCAAAAACATGTTTGTGCATCACATCAAGTAAAATGTTTGCAATGTAATAGAAAATGAGTATTTGTTGATAAAAAAATAATTTAAATTTCATCCCAAGTACTAAATTTTTTTTTCAACCTAACCTTGCAGCAACCCGTATTTTATCCTAAATCTTTAATTAAAATTCTTTTTGGTTATAGCTAAATTCTTGAGTACTTGTTGTATTGGGAATAGGGTCACAATTTAAGGCGCATGTGATTAATCTCATTCGTGTGTAATCTTGCCACGCAAGGGTGTCTTGAGGCTGAAGCAATTCATGAGCATCTGGTACCTCTGGCATTGGTTGCCCCTTTGGTACTGCTCTAACGTAGCAGCTTGCAAGTCATTTGGACTCACCTGTGTCCTCAATTGTCCCAACTATACTCTGTTGTTCTGCCTTGATCTAAAGAAATACGGCCCTTAGACTATTAGAGTATTTTAAGGGTACTTTTGTAACTCTATTACATGAAAAAGTTTATTTTCCTCTTCTAAACATTGCATAAAGGTAGAAAAATATTTTGATGTCAAATTAAAGTTTTGTTTTTAAATAGAGCTTTGTGAAAATAAAATTAAGTTTTTCTGACTCCCACATATACCACTGCCCTGTTCTATTGATGAACATTTTCAAAACTTGCTCCTCTCAATTTTTAAATTCATTACACTACATATTTAGTCTCTCATGCAATGGACTTTAAGAGGGCTTCTTAACTGAGGCCTTAATAAAAAGTAACTGCTTTCTTAATTTTTTCTACATTTCTCATGCCCAGTTTATGCCCTTCACCAAGCTTGTGTGTGTGTATATGTGTGTGTGTGATTATCTGTATACATTTTACTTGTAACTTACTTATTACCTTCTTTTAGGGAAGATTTAAGATTGTTTTAGGAGATTGTATTTTGGGTATATAAATATGTGTAGGTATGCACCAATTTCATATCCATTTCACATTTATTTCAATCCTTGTCATTGGCTAGATGTCCTAAATTGAGATAAAAATATCTGCCAAATATACTAAATCACATATATGTACATGATTTCTCTTCCTTTTATATCAGATAAAGACAACTAGTCAATGAGCCAAAACCCCTTTTTATTAAGATCAGAAGGTTAGCAGGAACCCTCAAGTGGGGATAAACTGACACCTTCATGATAGTGTCATAAGAATACCATTAACAAGTCTCCTTCTGTGTGGATAGCTTCCTGACATACTTGTAGAGTCCTTCAGGGAAAAGAGCAGCAAAATTAAGATTTATTCTTCCGTCTCCATCTTAGAATTATGTTTTCTTTTAATTACTTGATGAGGATGGACTTAGTTATGGATAACCAGAAGCTGAGAAACAAACAAATGGTGTCACAACTTCCAAAGAGCTAGCACTAAGTTAATGCTGATTTGACACATTTTCTTCAGAAATCTATTGTTAGAGTTTGTAAATATTTAGCTACTCAAGAATCTCAGTTTCCCCTGGTGGTAAGGATTTGATTGCATATTTGAGACTGAACTAATCTCTGCAAGTAAAATTATAACCGAAAGTCTTTGGGGACTGAGGCTCTGAGTTGTAATAGTTATTTTTCTTATTTCATAACAGAATCTCAACATCATGGTTGTATTCAGTGTCTACAAAGAAAGGATTTAAAGATGACAACTAGTAGAAAAGTGAAGGTGCTAGGGAACTCAGCCTGAAGCCACATTTTCTTAGAAAGACTGCAGTTTCTATTTAGATTGTTTGCTTACTTGATGCAGCTTGGGAGGAAGCCCAGCAGAAATCACAGGGGTTATTTTTCTATGTCACTTTCCCACTGTCAAACCACTCCTTGTCACTAACACTAGTTCTCAATTAATGTGCATTGATTGGTTAATTAAAGCCCGGCCATTATTCAACATTTTGCCTGGAATCAAATGCAAATATATTATGGTGTCCTGTATTTTCCTTATTACATACACTACATTAGTGTGTTAATGCCTGTTAATTTCTAGTTCCCCCCACTTTGACAGTGAACTCTGTGAGTCAGGAGCAATATTTCAATCCATATTGCAGACTCAGAGCTATCCAAGGGCCTTGCACATATAATAATGCCCCCCAATTTTTGGTGAATAAAACAATCATGAGAACATTGTCTTAGAGGTATTTTCAAAGGTCATTACACCAAGAATGTACTTCAAAACTTACTTAACATTTCCTTAAGTAAAAGACAAATGTATCAACAACATGTAGCATTTTCAGAACTGGAATTTCTCCTGGCCATAGCCATTTCTTTTAAACTAGGATTTGAAAGAAAGCCTTGAAGCTAGTTAGTCACTGGTTGCTTTCCCTACCATGTTTGGTGTTAAGAAAGGCAACTGGACAAATGAGTTTTCTCTGTCTGATTTTTTTGAGGTGTGCATGGAAGTTTGTGATGGAGCAATTTCTGAGTATGGTCTTAGTGACCAACTTTTAGCTCTTAAGTAGGTTAGGTGTATCCAAAAAGCCATTGTTCGATCAAAATGTTGTATTTCATTCTCTGAACTAGTTATGATGTTATCCACATATTTATGTTGACATTTATTTGCAATGGAATAAAGTATAGAAATACCTAGAAAAATACTGTGTGAACAAAAATGTGACTTGGCAAAGGAAACATTTCTAAATCTTCAGAATAGAACATTCATTTAACAGTGATAATAACAGTAGTTCCTATTTATTAAAAGTTCATTATGTAGCAGCTCTTTCATGTGGTCTATGTTACTTAATCCTCCGAAAAGCACAATAAATTTAGTATTATTAATATCACTTTTAAAGATGATAAAACTAGAGCTGAGAGAGGTTAAATAATGTTCCCAAGGCGACACAATTTATGAGTCATGAGTGAAACTTAAACTCAAATTTGATTCTCGAACTTGTATTTTTAATCACTATATTATCCTGCACTTAATTCCAGATGATTAAATGTCAACTATTAGAAAGATGCTGAAATGGAATATGTGTCCATTTTTATACAATAAAACAAAGGGTTAACCAACAAAATTGCATTTGTGCTATGTTGTCCTAAAAATTTCCAAGAATTATATGAGATAAATAGATGATAAACATAACCATCTTTAGTACCAGTTACACAGTTTCTTATGGAAAATTAATTGCACACCTTTTTTCTTCCCTACAGCATTTAACCTTTTTTTTTTTTTTTAAATCCATTTGCCAAGCTCCAGTTTGGAGCCTGGAATATTAAACTGTCATCTCGCAACCAAAAAAGGACAAGAGTAAAGTGAAAATGGATCTCACCCCAAATAGCTAAAAGTTTTTTTGGCATTGTTTAATATTTGGAGGGAAAGAAGTGAGCTGTAATATAACAGAGCAGAAAGCTCCTTGCTGTCATGGTTTAACTACTGCTTTTAATCTCAGAATTAAACACAACAGAACAAAACATATTTCCTACAGCCCACAATGAAGTAATATTCAGTCTCACAGTACCATTTTTGGAATCAAGCACACTATCTTTAAATCTACTCATTTTCTTTTCTAAGCCCCTAAGCAGGAGACCTCACATACACACTTTTTTTTTTACAGAGCAGTCATTTTGATTTTTAAAGAACGTTTCCTTTGCATTGGGGAGGGCTCTATGTGCCTGTTCTGCTGAAATTATTATAGAGTGAAGACGCTTATAAGGTCTCTTCTATTTGGAGTACTCTTTCAAAAGATGGAATATAGAGAGTTGTAGATGAATACAATCTACATAGAACATGCTTTGCAACCTGCTGTAAAGAGATTTTTTTCCCACCCCTTTTACAGATGGTTTTTTTTTCTTCTGAATTTAAAGAAATTGCTGCTGAATAGGAAACTCTCCTGTCTTTCATGGTTGTGTTTTTCATACTTTTTTTCTCTTCAGTTTGCATTTCAAGAGACATTTGCATTAAAAAAGTCCTGTTCAACTGAAGCTTAACCTGCGCCTACTCCTGATGGATTGACTTTCAGTCATAATTAGCGATGGGAGAGCTTCAAAGGCCGTAATTCCCCATCCTTTATCTCAGGTCCCTTTCCCCTTTTTTCATAAATCCCCTCCCCCCAAATCTCAGTGGCAGTCCTTCCTTTTACTGACCCCAGGAAAGCTTCCCCTCCCTTTGGCCTCTGGTCAATAAACTCCCACTGCAATTATGAGCTTTTCAGTTGCAAGTATTAGGGAGCCATCACTGCCAGATGTCCCTAGTTGTAACTGCCTCGAAATGTGCCTTACTGTAAAAACACATGCTCCCCAGAGTGATGGCAGTTTCATGTTTTTGTTGCACAATGGCACCTGCTAACTCCCAATCATCCTTGGAGAATCAGTTTATCTCTTTTCGGAAAGCTTTCTTGACCCTCCTAATCTGGCAGGTGTCTTTGCCTTGTACTACTATAGTATCCTGTGCTTCCACTGTCATAACACTCATCAGATGGTTGCAATTGCTTACTTAATTATCTATAATCTCCATGGAAGTGAGGACATTAATTTTGTCTATATCCTCTACCTCCTAACATAGTTTCACACTGAGTAGGTGCCCATTAAACATTTATGAACGAATGTTACTCAGCTACTCTGTGTGCAACACTGTTAGGCTTTGTTGGGGGAGTCCACTAAAGGCGGAGATGGGGGTGCGCAACCTTTGCAAGTAGTTATTTGCATTTCTGGAGTGCATTAGCCTGGGATACCCATTCTCTCCACAATCAATGGAAGAGGTGTGCAGGTGGAGAGGTGGGGGTAGGTATCTCTGAAGAATAAGCATGAACAAAAGCACAGAGGTGGGAAAATAAGAAATAACATATGAGAGGGTCCAAGGTAGTTTCCAGGCCAAATCAGTCCTAGACTATTTCCACCTTCCCTGCCAGTCCCATGCTTATGGGAGCTTCCAAGTTTTGTCTCAGATGACACTTATTTTATAATGCTTTTCATGTTCCCTAGAAAACTATATTCTTCAAGTCCCTTTAGAATTTTGTACTTTTTAAATGGAAGTGACCTATTCTAAATCATAGTCATTTGTGTGTGCATCATCATATCTCATCTGCTCAACCACAAACTCTCTGAGGGAAGATGTGTTCTTTACTCATCCCTGAATCTCCTGTCCAACATAGAAACTGAGCACATAGTAAGTACATATTATTATTATTATTTTACTCTTTAAGGTGACTATCTTTATCAGTGATGCATGGTATACAATAAATGAAGAAATTTCCATTGTTTGAGTTTTGTCTACCTAACATCCTGCTCTTGAGCTATTTGGTTTTATGGACTAACATATCTAGCCACTGGTAATTTTCCTCTGGGGCTTGAAGGCTTGTGTATGAAGTTCAGATATGGCAAGAAGCATTAAATATTTACAGAGGGAAATGTTTATTTAAAAAAAATTAAGCTAAACTTTGGGGAATTATCTACTAGAATCTTACTGGTGATTAACTGAATAGCTTTACGTTGGTATAATAAAATCAACCTCATTTAGAGAAAATTAACAATAGATAAAAGTTACTGGATGGAAGTTTTTTAAACATGGAAATGGAGCAGTGAATGGATTGAGATAAGAGTTCTATAAAAATTGATGTAAATATGAATTTAAATTATTGTGAATTAATTATTTAATCTCTGGTATTATAAAAATGTTAGCATTCTTTCTGTTTTAGTAATTACACATGGATTTAAATATATATTTTAAACTCCATTCCATTTAACAGAATTCAAATTTGAAATTTTCTAACATCTCTAAGGTTTAAAATCATTGAAAATGTGATATTTTATTTAAAAAACTCAGTAAGATCAACTATTTTGCAAAATAAAAGTTCAATCTATAGATTTTCAAAATTTTAGGAGAAAAAAACTAACCACTAACTCGTCTCTCCTGCCATCTCTCTTTCTTTATACGCCCCTGTGCTGGTTCACTACCTCTCAGTGCTTAAATGCTTTTCTCTAAGCAGAAGATTCATAGTGGATTTTCATTTCTATTTATATAGCCTTCTTAGGTGTCTTCAGTTATCTGAAGGGATGTCATAAGTTTCAGAGCAAAATCATTCTATAGTGTCACTCCACTCTCCAAAATTAATTAATATCATTCAGTACCTTTAGAAATGAAGAGACAAATGGTAGTATTATAAAGGTCTTTAAGTCAAAGTTCAAAATCAAGAACCCTGATACCAAAGTTGTTCTTTTGCTTCTTTTATATATCTTATTTTACTGACACTATATGTGTCACTATATATATATATATATATATATATATATTGAGCTATATAAGGGATTTGGATTTAAGTAAAATTTTATAACATTCTTGGATTTAAGTAAAATTTTATAACAAACTATATAACAACTTTGACTAAAGTTGTTATATAGTTTAATGCAAAATCCCTTTTGATATTTTCCTTATGTTTGTAGTATCACCAGTTTTTAGATTGTGTCATAAAATAAAGACTTTGCAGTTCCTCAGTTGAACATTTTGGCTGTTGTTCTGTTGGAATATAATCTGAAAAATCCTGCAAAATCTCACTTGGTTGAATAGTACATTTAAAGCTAATTAAAGAAAATAATGAATCAGTTGTTTTTATCCATCAATATGGACACCTCAACTAGTAGATATAACCCATTCATCAACCAACTGAAGTGCCTGTCTTATGAACGGCTGGCAGTGTTATTCTGCAAGGCTTTTAAATCTCCTTTTTGTTATATATTAGTGGAGAGGAAAATCAAAGGAGTGTCATTTTTAGAAGGCATTGGTGCTACAACTTAGCTGATCTGTTTTGCTGATTTAGGACAAATTCTTACTGCAAATTAATTCACTGCTACCTCTTCCGAAAACTGATACCAGGTTTAATTTAGATGGGATTCCTTTTATATCTTGGGGCCAGCATAGTTTAGATGCAAAAAGAG
Organism: Monodon monoceros; assembly: GCF_005190385.1. NCBI lineage: Eukaryota > Metazoa > Chordata > Mammalia > Artiodactyla > Monodontidae > Monodon > Monodon monoceros. The sequence continues at coordinate 79,848,598 of NW_021703768.1, read as the reverse complement.
CATCTAAAAGTGTTCAGGCTCTGACAATTAGGGAATTCCCTGGGGATATTTGGGGGAAAGTTCTGAAGGTGATGGTTTGTGGAGTTCCTAGGAGAAATTTTGGCATTGTGGTCTATACCAGTAACTTTTAAAATTTAGTGTGGATCAGAATGACCTGAAGGGCCTGTTAAAACACAGATTACCTCAACTCCAGAGTTTCTGATTCAAAAGGTAAGGTGTAAATAATCTGTATTTCTAGCAAGTTCCCAGGCACTGCTACTGGTTTGGAGACTGCACTGTAAGAACTTCTAGTCTAGAATATATCCTAGACCCACTAGAAATCCCCCAAGCCTAATGGCAGACCTGGAAAAGTTAAAGAGTGATGGAGTTAAACAGGATGGAGAGAAACAGAGACACTTTGGGTTGTTTAGTCAGGCCACACACAGAAATGGAAGAAACTATGAAACCTAGAGACCTCTTTCTATGCTACTGGGATTTATCTCTGCTTAGCTCCATGAAAGAAGCAAATTGACATTTATATGATGGCAAACTGTAAGGCACCCGCTGCCAGCATGAGCAGTTCTGACTACCCACTGTTATTTTTTAAATGTTTCAAACACCCTGGGAGCAAGTGCAAAAAAACAGACTCATGAGCTAAACAATATGAGGAAAAGAATTCCAGATAGTACACTTCGCACAGACATTCCTTTCTACTAAAGCAGGTTAGAAGATACAGTGTAATGCAGCAGCAACTATTTTAGAAAGAAAAAATACATAAAGGGCATTTTTATGAATATTTCCAGACCTAAATATCCTTACCACTGTTTACCAGTGCAATTAAAATGTGGGTTACTTCATTTGGGAACATTTCTTACTCATCAAGGAAAGGTAAGAAAAAGCATGTACAACATGTGGGTTTCATAAAATGTACTTTTGTTCAAAACATGTAAACGAGTTGTCTCCACCCCCACAGACCTGTAGCAACCAAGGATGATAGTCATTGTGCCCAAGGTAAGGTACACATAGGAACATTTTTTTTTTTCTGATCACATAGGAACATTTTGATGGTATTTTCTGGGTACCAGAAGTCCAAAAAGAGAACTCAGATTTACAGTCAACAGTTTCAACAAGTGACCCTTGGCAGAAAGGGTCTGCTTTTTCAGCTGGCGCTGTTGTTGAAGTTCAGAGGAATAGCTCATCTGTCTCTATTTCAGGCATCTGGCAAATGGAGAACTGTTTCAGCATTCTCCATCCCACTAAATGCTTACAGATGATTTCCATATTCTGGAGTATCTATTGGTTATCTCATTTCTCTCATTTTGAATTATTTTCCCCCTTGTGTTCTGAAAAGCCTCCCTCTCGAGCTTTTATTTTGTAAGTACACTATTGTTGCTGTTGTCAAGTACACTATTGTTTGTGTTGTCATTTAGGGAGAAATCAACAGATGTGTTTGGTATTACCCCATGAGATAGGCCACACCTGTGGATAATCTGAAAATAGAAATGGTGATTTTTAAAAAAGGAAACAAAAAATAAATAAATAAGTTAAAAGCCCAGCTGAAGCACAATTGTAAAATATGTTCAGGAAATGATTCATGGACTGAAAGTAAACAGTCATCAATAATTTTAGGATCTTTTTTTGAAAGTTCTTATAAAAACAACACAGTACTCAAAGAAATTCTATACACATGTTCTTGCTACATATGATACATATATATAATATAAATGTTATTCATAACATTATTATAAATGAATCCACTCATTCTTATCCTTACTGTTGCTTTGCCAGGTATGGTACACTGCTCTATGCCTTGTAAAATATCAAAACAGCCAAATATTTGGGTTCTTCCTGAGGGAATTTTTCTTCATTTCCATAAAATACAGACACATATAACTCATAATATATTGATTCCAGCTTCTTCATTTGCTTTTTAGAGCACATGAATGATGTTCTGCCTATAGTGAGGGTTTTCTTACTCCAGTTATTCAGGTATATGGGGCACTTATACATGAATTTGAATATTAACGTATTTATTTAAAAGCAGGGTGACTAGTGCCATTAAAATTGATTTGAATTGATTAGTGTCCAGTGAAAATTTCTTTGATGCACACTGTGAATTAGACAAGGAGAGGTACTCTAATTGCCATCATTTCCTTTAAAAACAGAAAGAACAATGGGCATGTGACTCGCTAATAGCCTTGTTTTCTTAATTTTTTGAGTCTTAAAATGTAGAAAAGACGAAAGAAAAATATTAAAAAACCACAACATTAAAAACATTCCACTAGTTATATTTGTTCCATCATTTCTGTTTTCTTTTCTTTTTTTTTTTTTTGCGGTACGAGGGCCTCTCACTGTTGTGGCCTCTCCCCTTGCGGAGCACAGGCTCCGGACGTGCAGGCTCAGCGGCCATGCCTCATGGGCCCAGCCGCTCCACAGCATGTGGGATCTTCCCGGACGGGGGCACGAACCCGTGTCCCCTGCATTGGCAGGTGGACTCTCAACCACTGCGCCACCAGGGAAGCCCAGTTCCATCATTTTTTAAAGAAACAAAACATTTACAAATTTAGCCAGTCTATTATAACCACTGCCTGCTATTCTAATGCTTGCTCGCCCTTCTCAAAGACAACTTTGCCCTTATAAAAGAGGCCAGAGAGACATCTCTGGCCACTTCTACCATGTGAAGATAAAATGAGAAGTTTGGGACCTGAAAGAGGGTTCTCACAGGGTCATGATGGCATCCTGTTCTTGAACTTCCAGCCTCCAGAACTGTGAGAAACAAATCTCTGTTGTTTATAAGCGGTATACCGCTTATACCCAGTCTGCGGTATTTTGTCATAGCAGCCTGAACAGTCTAAGACACATAGCTTTTTTTGTCTTTGCAATCTTTAATAAATGATATAACAGTGATGACCAGAGGAACACCTTTTTCAACCTTCCTTGTGATTACCCATTGGATGCAAAGATTAATTTGAGGAGTTGGATTGTTGCTTGGACACAGATCAGAGGACAAACGGATGAAGACCAGCTACATTTAAGGGTGTTGTCAGGGAAACGAAACCATTATGTTCTTTGTGAAAATTAGGCAAAGATGGATTTTAGCAGCAGTTTGAGAAAACACTTTTGCCATCTTCAGAAGGGGGGCTGGGTTAACATATTGACATCACCTCCTGCTCACAGAAATATCGATTTCTACCCTTTGTTTCAGAAGATGCCTACACTGATGGCAATTTCTATCTCTGTAGAAGAGTGAAATCTAAAAGACTAAAGAGAGGCCAATTGTCCTTGCCATATTTCAGGTAAAGTACAGAATGTCTTTCTTTGTTGCTGCCAGATATTGTCTACAGCTTATGTCTAGCCTAACAAAAAGGAGCCCCTATGTTTCTGATTACTCTGTGTTTTACTCATTACTGTTATTCCCTGAGTATTTTTAAGGATTTGACACCTTTGCTAAATATGATATACTAGTTTCAGTTCACCTAGTGGAATCCCTCACACAGAGGCTCTGAGTTATCTGGAGATTTCTGTGATTGTAACTGCTTGGCCAGTGGACTTTCAGCCTCTTGATATCTCATTGGTAAGGATTCCACCTTACTATTAAGGGTTGCATGAGTGATGCAAAAAAATTGAGAGCTTTATAGCAAAAGATTAGGAATAAAAAATAAATACCTCATATGGCATAATACCTCAAACGATACAATTCAAAAACAAATTTACTGGAAGATGGCGGAAGAGTAAGATGCGGAAATCACCTTCCTCCCCACAGATACAACAGAAATACATCTATACGTGGAACAACTCCTACAGAACACCTACTGAACGCTGGTAGAAGACCTCTGACCTCCCCAAAGGCAAGAAACGTCCCACGTACCTGGGTAGGGCAAAAGAAAAAAGAATAAACAAAAGGATAGGGACGGGACCTGCACCAGTGGGAGGGAGCTGTGAAGGAGGAAATGTTTCCACACACTAGAAGCCCCTTCGCGGGCGGAGACTGCGGGTGGCGGAGGGGGAAGCTTCAGAGCCGCGGAGGAGAGCGCAGCCACAGGAGTACGGAGGGCAAAGCGGGGAGATTCCTGCACAGAGGATCAGGGCCGATCAGCACTCACCAGACCAAGAGGCTTGTCTGCTCACCCGCCGGGGTGGGCGGGGCTGGGAGCTGAGGCTCGGGCTTCCGTCGGATCCCAGGGAGAGGACTGAGGTTGGCTGCGTGAACACAGCCTGCAGGGGGTTAGTGCACCACGGCTAGCTGGGAGGGAGTCCGGGGAAAAGTCTGGACCTGCCGAAGAGGCAAGACACTTTTTCTTCCCTCTTTGTTTCCTGGCGCACGAGAAGAGGGGATTAAGAGTGCTGCTTAAAGGAGCTCCAGAGACGGGAGCGAGCCGCGGCTAAAAGCACGGACCCCAGAGACAGGCATGAGACGCTAAGGCTGCTGCTGCCGCCAACCAGAAGCCTGCGTGCGAGCACAGGTCACTATCCACAACCCCCTTCCGGGGGGGCTGTGCAGCCCGCCACTGCCAGGGTCCTGGGATCCAGGGACAACTTCCCCGGGAGAACGCACAGCAAGCCTCAGGCTGGTTCAACGTTATGCCGGGCTCTGCCGCAGGAGGCCTGCCCCGCACTCCGTGCCCCTCCCTCCCCCCTGACCTGAGTGAGCCAGAGCCCCCGAAACAGCTGCTCCTTTAAGCCCGTCCTGTCTGAGCAAAGAACAGAGGCCCTCCGGCGACCTACATGCAGATGCGGGGCCAAATCCAAAGCTGAGCCCTGGGAGCTGTGAAAACAAAGAAGAGAAAGGGAAATCTCTCCCAGCAGCCTCAGAAGCAGCGGATTAAAGCTCCACAATCAACTTGATGTACCCTGCATCTGTGGAATACATGAATAGACAACGAATCATCCCAAATTGAGGAGGTGGACTTTGAGAACAAGATTTATGATTTTTTCCCCTTTTCCTCTTTTTGTGAGTCTGTATGTGTATGCTTCTGTGTGAGATTTTCTCTGTATAGCTTTGCTTCCACCATTTGTCCTAGGGTTCTATCTCTTTTTTTTTGTTTTGTTTTTTAATTTTTTATTCTCAATAATTATTTTTTATTTTAATAACTTTATTTTATTTTATCTTTATTTTATTTTACTTTATCTTCTTTCATTCTGTCTTTTTTGCCTTCCTTCCCTCCTTACTTCCTTGCTTCCTCCCTCCCTCTCTCCCTCCCTCCCTCCTTTCTTTCTTTCTGTCTTTATTCTTTCTTTCTACTTCTACTAATTCTTTCTTTCTATTTTTTCTCCCTTTTATTCTGAGCCGTGTGGATGAAAGGCTCTTGATGCTGCAGCCAGGAGTCAGTGCTGTGCCTCTGAGGTGGGAGAGCCAACTTCAGGACACATGTCCACAAGAGACCTCGCAGCTCCACATAATATCAAACGGAGAAAATCTCCCAGAGATCTCCATCTCAGCACCAGCACCCAGCTTCACTCAACGACCAGCAAGCTACAGTGCTGGACACCCTGTGCCAAACAACTAGCAACACAGGAACACAACCCCACCCATTAACAGAAAGGCTGCCTAAAATCATAATAAGTCCACAGACACCCCCAAACACACCACCAGATGTGGACCTGTCCACCAGAAAGACAAGATCCAGCCTCATCCACCAGAACACAGGCACTAGTCCCCTCCACCAGGAAGCCTACACAACCCACTGAACCAACCTTAGCCACTGGGGACAGACACCAAAAACAATGGGAACTACAAACCTGCAGCCTGCAAAGAGGAGACCCCAAACAGTAAGATAAGAAAAATGAGAAGACAGAAAAACACACAGCAGATGAAGGAGCAAGATAAAAACCCACCAGACCTAACAAATGAAGAGGAAATAGGCAGTCTACCTGAAAAAGAATTCAGAATAATGATAGTAAAGATGATCCAAAATCTTGGAAATAGAATAGACAAAATGCAAGAAACATTTAACAAAGACCTAGAAGAACTAAAGATAAAACAAGCAATGATAAACAACACAATAAATGAAATTAAAAATACTGTAGATGGGATCAATAGTAGAATAACTGAGGCAGAAGAACAGATAAGTGACCTGGAAGATAAAATAGTGGAAATAACTACTGCAGAGCAGAATAAACACAAAAGAATGAAAAGAACTGAGGACAGTCTCAGAGACCTCTGGGACAACATTAAGTGCACCAACATTCAAATTATAGGGGTTCCAGAAGAAGAAGAGAAAAAGAAAGGGACTGAGAAAATATTTGAAGAGATTATACTTGAAAACTTCCCTAATATGGGAAAGGAGATAATTAATCAAGTCCAGGAAGCACAGAGAGTCCCATACAGGATAAATCCAAGGAGAAATACGCCAAGACACATATTAATCAAACTGTCAAAAATTAAATACAAAGAAAACATATTAAAAGCAGCAAGGGAAAAACAACAAATAACACACAAGGGAATCCCCATAAGGTTAACTGCTGATATTTCAGCAGAAACTCTGCAAGCCAGAAGGCACTGGCAGGACATACGTAAAGTGATGAAGGAGAAAAACCTGGAACCAAGATTACTCTACCCAGCAAGGATCTCATTCAGACTTGATGGAGAAATTAAAACCTTTACAGACAAGCAAAAGCTGAGAGAGTTCAGCACCACCAAACCAGATTTACAGCAAATGCTAAAGGATCTTCTCTAGGCAAGAAACACAAGAGGAGGAAAGGATCTACAATAACAAACCCAAAACAATTAAGAAAATGGGAATAGGAATGTACAATTGATAATTACCTTAAATGTAAATGGATTAAATGCTCCCACCAAAAGACACAGACTGGCTGAATGGATACAAAAACAAGACCCATATATATGCTGTCTACAAGAGACCCACTTCAGACCTAGGGACACATACATACTGAAAGTGAGGGGATGGAAAAAGACATGCAAATGGAAACCAAAAGAAAGCTGGAGTAGCAATTCTCATATCAGACAAAACAGACTTTAAAATAAAGACTATTAGAAGAGACAAAGAAGTATACTACATAAGGATCAAGGGATCGATCCAAGAAGAAAGTATAACAATTGTAAATATTTATGCACCCAACATAAGAGCACCTCAATACGTAAGGCAAATACTAACAGCCATAAAAGGGGAAATCGACAATAACACATTCATAGTAGGGGACTTCAACACCCCACTTTCACCAATGGACAGATCATCCAAAATGAAAATAAATAAGGAAACACAAGCTTTAAATGATACATTAAACAAGATGGACTTTATTGATATTTATAGGACATTCCATCCAAAAACAACAGAATACACATTTTTCTCAAGTGCTCATGGAACATTCTCCAGGATAGATCATATCTTGTGTCACAAATCAAGCCTTGGTAAATTTAAGAAAATTGAAATGGTATCAAGTATCTTTTCTGACCACAATGCTATTAGACTAGATATCACTTACAGGAAAAGATCTGTAAAAAATACAAACACATGGAGGCTAAAAAATACACTACTTAATAATGAAGTGATCACTGAAGAAATCAAAGAGGAAATCAAAAAATACCTAGAAACAAATGACAATGGAGACACGACGACCCAAAGCCTATGGGATGCAGCAAAAGCAGTTTTAAGAGGGAAGTTTATAGCAATATAATCCTACCTTAAGAAACAGGAAACATTTCAAATATACAACATAACTTTGCACCTAAAGCAATTAGAGAAAGAAGAACAAAAAAACCCCAAAGTTAGCAGAAGGAAAGAAATCATAAAGATCAGATCAGATACAAATGAAAAAGAAATGAAGGGAATGACAGCAAAGATCAATAAAACTAAAAGCTGGTTCTTTGAGAAGATAAACAAAATTGATAAACCATTAGCCAGACTCAACAAGGAGAAATGGTAGAAGACTCAAATCAATAGACTTAGAAATGAAAAAGGAGAAGTAACAACTGACACTGCAGAAATACAAAAGATCATGAGAGATTACTACAAGTAACTCTATGCCAATACAATGGACAACCTGGAAGAAATGGACAAATTCTTAGAAATGCACAACCTGCCAAGACTGAATCAGGAAGAAATGGAAAATATGAACAGACCAATCACAAGCACTGAAATTGAAACTGTGATTAAAAATCTTCCAACAAACAAAAGCCCAGAACCAGATGGCTTCACAGGTGAATTCTATCAACATTTAGAGAAGAGCTAACACCTATCCTTCTCAAACTGTTCCAAAATATAGCAGAGGGAAGAACACTCCCAAACTCATTCTACGAGTTCACCATCACCTTGATACCAAAACCAGACAAGGATGTCGCAAAGAAAAAACTATAGGCCAATATCACTGATGAACATAAATGCAAAAATCCTCAACAACATACTAGCAAACAGAATCCAATAGCACATCAAAAGGATCATACACCATGATCAAGTGGGGTTTATTCCAGGAATGCAAGGATTCTTCAATATATGCAAATCAGTCAATGTGATACACCATATTAACAAATTGAAGGAGAAAAACCATATGATCATCTCAATAGATGCAGAAAAAGCTTTTGACAAAATTTAACACCCATTTATGATAAAAACCCTGCAGAAAGTAGGCATAGAGGGAACTTTTCTCAACACAATAAAGGCCATATATGACAAACCCACAGCCAACATCGTCCTCAATGGTGAAAAACCGAAAGCATTTCCACTAAGATCAGGAACAAGACAAGGTTGCCCACTCTCACCACTCTTATTCAACATAGTTTTGGAAGGTTTAGCCACAGCAATCAGAGAAGAAAAGGAAATAAAAGGAATCCAAATCGGAAAAGAAGAAATAAAGCTGTCACTGTTTGCAGATGACATGATACTATACATAGGGAATCCTAAAGATGCTACCAGAAAACTACTAGAGCTAACCAATGAATTTGGTAAAGTAGCAGGATACAAAATTAATGCACAGACACCTCTGTCATTCCTATACACTAATAATGAAAAATCTGAAAGTGAAATCAAGAAAACACTCCCATTTACCATTGCAACAAAAAGAATAATATATCTAGGAATAAACCTACCTTAGGAGACAAAAGACCTGTATGCAGAAAATTGTAAGACACTGATGAAAGAAATTAAAGATGATAGAAATATATGGAGAGATACACCATGTTCTTGGATTGGAAGAATCAACATTGTGAAAATGACTGTACTACCCAAAGCAATCTACGGATTCAATGCAATCCCTATCAAACTACCACTGGCATTTTTCACAGAACTAGAACAAAAAATTTCACAATTTGTATGGAAACACAGAAGACCCCGAATAGCCAGAGCAATCTTGAGAACGAAAAATGGAGCTGGAGGAATCAGGCTCCCTGACTTCAGACTATACTACAAAGCTACAGAAATGAAGACAGTATGGTACTGGCACAAAAACAGAAATATAGATCGATGGAACAGGATAGAAAGCCCAGAGATAAACCCACGCACATATGGTCACCTTATCTTTGATAAAGGAGGCAGGACTGTACAGTGGAGAAAGGACAGCCTCTTCAATAAGTGGTGCTGGGAAAACTGGACACATACATGTAAAAGTATGAGATTAGATCACTCCCTAACACCATACACAAAAATAGCTCAAAATGGATTAAAGACCTAAATGTAAGGCCAGAAACTATGAAACTCTTAGAGGAAAACATAGGCAGAACACTCTATGACATAAATCACAGCAAGATCCTTTTTGACCCACCTCCTAGAGAAATGGAAATAAAAACAAAAATAAACAAATGGGACCTAATGAAACTTCAAAGCTTTTGCACAGTAAAGGAAACCATAAACAAGACCAAAAGACAACCCTCAGAATGGGAGAAAATATTTGCCAATGAAGCAACTGACAAAGGATTAATCTCCAAAATTTACAAGCAGCTCAGGCAGCTCAATATCAAAAAAACAAACAACCCAATCCAAAAATGGGCAGAAGACCTAAATAGACATTTCTCCAAAGAAGATATACAGAGTGCCAACAAACACATGAAAGAATGCACAACATCATTAATCATTAGAGAAATGCAAATCAAAACTACAATGAGATATCATCTCATACCAGTCAGAATGGCCATCATCAAAAAATCTAGAAACAATAAATGCTGGAGAGGGTGTGGAGAAAAGGGAACACTCTTGCACTGCTGGTGGGAATGTGAATTGGTACAGCCACTATGGAGAACAGTATGGAGGTTCCTTAAAAAACTACAAATAGAACTACCATATGACCCAGCAATCCCACTACTGGGCATATACCCTGAGAAAACCATAATTCAGAAAGAGTCAGGTACCAAAATGTTCATTGCAGCTCTATTTACAATAGCCAGGAGATGGAAACAACCTAAGTGTCCATCATCGGATGAATCGATAAAGAAGATGTGGCACATATATACAATGGAATATTACTCAGCCATAAAAAGAAACGGAATTGAGCTATTTGTAATGAGGTGGATAGACCTAGAGTCTGTCATACAGAGTGAAGTAAGTCAGAAAGAGAAAGACAAGTACCGTATGCTAACACATAAATATGGAATTTAAGAAAAAAAAATGCCATGAAGAACCTAGGAGTAAGACAGGAATAAAGACACAGACCTACTAGAGAATGGACTTGAGGATATGGGGAGCAGGAAGGGTAAGCTGTGACAAAGTGAGAGAGTGGCATGGACATATATACACTACCAAACGTAAAATAGCTAGTGGGAAGCAGCCGCATAGCACAGGGAGATCAGCTCGGTGCTTTGTGACCACCTGGAGGAGTGGGATAGGGAGGGTGGGAGGGAGGGAAACGCAAGAAGGAAGAGATATGGGAACATATGTATATGTATAACTGATTCACTTTGTTATAAAGCAGAAACTAACACACCATTGTAAAGCAATTATACTCCAATAAAGAGGTAAAAAAATAATAAAAATAACGTGCTGAAAAGAAAAACAACAACAAAAATTTACTTATACCGTGATCTACCTTGTCATTTTTGGAAAACCAAAATTGAAAAAAAATTATGTTTTATTATCTCCTCTATGAATAAAGCATACAGTTAAAAGACTTCTTTTGACTTCTGCTTTATGTTAGTTGTAAAGAAAATTACTTTAAATTTTAGCTATATGTGTTTATATAATCTTGTAATGTGCTCTAACACCCCAAACAGCAAGAAAATAGCTTGTCAACAGGCTATAGGTGCACAGCCAATTTATATTAGAAAAAGTACATTGTGGGTATTTGATGACAATCTAGGTCTGTAATTCATTGGTATATTCTAAAGATGTATTTATGTTTATCAATTAGAGACACTTAAACAGAGCCCTGTCTCTGAATGCAATTCAGGAAGCTTTAAAAAGAGTAGTGAAGGGGTATCCTTTAAATCTGCTCATGAAGAAACTTACCTGTTCATCTACATGATTCTTTTTCTCTGACTGTGCTGAATCCAGCTTGCTAGGCATGCCTAAAAATATTACATGGAGGTGTGATACTACTGCGAAAATATTTTTACAAGGCTATAAACTTTGGTATCAGAATTTTTTGTATAGTTTGTGATTGAGAATGTCAATATATAGCATTTTGGTCCTGAAGTTTTATTTGTTTAACCTCCCTTTGCTTGGATCATCTTTTACCTGATCTTTATTTTCATCATAGTTGCATGACATGGTAAATCTAATGTTCACAAACACCTGGAAGCTGAACTTGAAAAGCTCTTAGAGCCACCCTTGTGTTTTTATTTTATTTTTGTTTATTACTATGGAAAATTGAGTGAGAACCCCAAATTCCAGAACTATAGTTCCTGATGGAATATGCTGCCAGTGTAGACTATTGCCTCCTAGTATTTCAGGGGCTAGGAAGGTCTCATTATGCCATGAGAATCTCCACTGTTGTTCGTGATGCCTGGAATTTCAGTTTGCTTTTAAATGTAACCCCCTTGCATGTAATATTTTACATGATTACTCTTATTCCAAATATACAACATGGTAGAACCTTTCCTTAGAGGGTTTGATTAGTTATGAGCTCGGGTGATTAGAAGAATTTGGAGATTGAGAGCCAAGAACAAACATTCACATACTTTGCAGTTTTACCTAGTACTAGGTTAGGGCTCATGGATGTGTGGATATTATGTAAAGCTCTTCTATCTTCCTCTGAATTGTTAGAATATATTTACCATATTGCATTCAATTTTGGTAATAGCTATTCTAAGGGATTTCCCTTGTCTCCTATGGAATTTCTCAGAAGCTAACTCAATTTCAACACTATTTTATCTGTCTTTCCCTCATCTTTTAAGCAAACCATTTAGCATAGGAGTGGGGTCGCCTCAACCACAGATACACATTAGAATCAGTGGAGGTTTGGAAAAAAAAAAACTCAACAATTCTAGTTTCCCATTTTAGCCCAATTAAATCAGAATTGGTAAAAGGAAGGACGGAAGGACTGTGCATTGTATTACAAAAAAAAAATTTAGATGCTTCTAAAATTCAGCCAGGCTTGAGAGTTCCTGACTTAGCATTTAAGCTTCCTTATGTTGTTTATACATCTTAATTACTACTCTACCATATATATTCTACCTTATATATGAGTTTATTAAATATTTACAAATCTGACTCTGCCAGTATTGAAAAACAACCTTAAGGACATAGAATAGAGCTTACTTTTTATATTTGCTCTAGTGTCTGGGTCTCAACATATGTTTGAATGAACAAAGGAATTATAATGCATGGCATATTTGCCCATTTACAAGAGGATTTATGTCAGGTAATAATAAGTGCTGCTTAAATGAATGGAAATAAAACAAGAGTGACTCTTCATTCTTAACAGCCTTTGACAAAGACCTCCTGCACAACATTATTAGCAAACACCGGGCAATAGTTCCATTGTTTGCGTATGTACGTAGTTGTCTCTATAATATCTTCACCTGTAGGTTAAAAATTAAGTTTCTTGAAAGAAACAAATCATTGATTGTTTTGTTGAATTAATTGCTTTATAATTTCTCAGAATTCCTAGCATTAAGGACTATTGGATACATATTACTGACTGCCTGAATTGGCTAAGATAAATGTTTGGTTTGCCCATATTTCAGAAAAATTCTCTTTTTTTGGATTTTCATTTCTTTTTACTTGCAGTAATACCCCTCCCCTCCCCCAACCTGAATAATCAACGAGCAAATCCCTCCATTATCGTAACCTGGGTAAAAATCTTTTTGTCTACTATTAAGGTCTGTCAAGACAACTAGAAGTAATACGGATGCAGTTATTTAGCACAATTCTTGCTCAGTAATTCAAACACTACCAATTCTAATTCTCTACTGAATTCCACTATCTACTTCATGTAGGTAGTAAGACTTTGAAAGGAAGTGGGTCTGCTTCTCTCTGTTATCACACATAACCGAGATTCAAATGACCATGCAGTAAAAAGTGAACATTACACCTTGTACTTACAGAGCTTCACTCTTTGAGGAACTCAAAAAGCTTTAAAACATGATCTTGCTAATCTTCACAATATCCTTTCTAGGACGTAACATGACATTTTAATGTAAGACAATCCAGGTGCAGTGTAGAAAACGCCAACCTATCTTACTGGAGAGAATTTTTTTAAAGATATTTTTGTTTAAAAATTTCAGACTTTAGGCTTTTCAGTGCTGCATTTGGTGCCTGGTAAGCTTGAAATGATCCAGATGGTATTTCCAACCCAAAGGACTTTTTTTTTTTTTTTTTTAAACAGAGACTTGGCTATACATGCATTCTTTTTATTTTCTTCAAATTATTGTATACAGATGGTTTGACTATAGGTGAAATGCCACCAATTTGGGGATTTTAAACAATTAATTTCAGCTGCTTTAAAAAAGAAGTGGCTTTTCAATGTGTAGAGACCAGTATAAATTGTGATGAAAATGAAAATAATCATAATGGGTAATTTTTCTGTATCCCAAACAATTTTCTTGGTTTAATCATTTTATTTTTCCTTTACCCTCAGTTTAATTATATTCCAATCCATTGTCAACACTACTACTTGGATGCTCTTTTCAAAATGTTTGAATACTTTAGGGTGGCCTTGCACACCAGACTGCCATAATAGAGATCCTCACCATGACCTGACTTCAGGTAGTTATTCTGCCACTTGCAAACCTACACCCAAATGTGTCATTTACCTCAGATATGATATAGTCACTATTACCCAAACACATCATCATATCAAATTCTTCCACGCATTCACATAACTGTTTCCTCTCCCTGCAATGTACATCCATTTTTTCTTCATCTAGCTAAGTTCTACTCAGCTTTCAATATTCAGGTCAAGAACCACCTATACTATAATTATTGAGTATACTGTAGTTGTTGGTCCAATTTTTTTTCATTCCAATAGATACTGGCTTCTTGAGGAAAGAAACAATATACTATTTATGTTTAAATCTTAATACCTAACATAGTAACTGACATACAGTAGAGATGCTAAAACATGGGTCTGTTGAAAGAATTATTTTCTTCTTATAATGTATATGCTTAAATTTCTAAGAACATAACTAATATTAGCCATCTAATTTTCATATTAGCAAATTAATATTTAAACAAAATAACAGAGAATTTTAGACTCATTTTCTTCATGATAGTAAAATTTTTGTATGGTGAAAGTTGATGTTAACTAAGCAATACTGAGGTGTTGAGCCTTTACCACATTATAGGCTTTTCTCGTTGAATGCAACTGATATTCACTAAGATTAAACCACATTTTATACTCCTTACAATTAAGAGTAATATCTTAGGCCTCAATTACTCATTTAATTCTAGGTAGATTTTCTAGTAAAATCTTGGTCCTTTTCACAGGGTATCATTCAGCCCACCTACATTTGAAGGGGAGAGGTGTACTCTTCAAATAGGAATCTTCTGTAATATTCTTAAAAGGGTACCATCCTTCCTCTCCAGCTGGTATAATATCAAATCATGTTCATCTGGCTTAAATGGCAACATGAAACATTTTATGAAACATTTAAGAGTAAGAAATAATTCTTATGGTGTGCACTTGAAAGATTTGAAGCCATCTAATCTCAGTCTAGATGCTATCTGAGCATCAAGCCATGCCACTAGGATGCAATGTACAGTTTTGGCCCCTCATATATTTGTTATTTGAACTTTGGCATGATGCCTTCTGTTTGCAAAAAGAGGCGTTATAAGAAACAGCTGTGTAGAACCTGCTATTGTCTTCAGCGCCAAAGGGTCTTTTCCTTTCCGGACATCATGTATTATACAAGGGGATTTCAAATGTGACTGCTCAGGAGAACCTCTTGGAGAGCTTGCTAAAATACAGATTCCTGTGACCCATTTCAGACCTACTAAATCAGAATCTCTGGGAATAGTCCTTGAGATGAGTTTTTAAATTAATTTTTATTTTGAAATAATTTTAGATTCACATACAAGCTTCAAAAACAGTATAGAGTTCCCATGTTCTAGTCCCTCAACTTCGTCTTACTTAACTTTAACATATAACACAATGATCCAAATGAGGAAATAGATGATGGTGTGACACAATTAACTGTAGACCTTAATTAGGATGACAGAAGCTTTTACATACATTTTTTGGTATATTAGTTTTATGAAATTTTTTCACATTTATAGATTTGTGTAACTACCAACACAATCAGCACACAGAACTGTCCCATCAACTCCCTGAACTCCCTTGTGTTAGCCCTATACCCATACTCTACTCCCATTCCTAATTTTTAGTGACCACTCATCTGTTCTCTATTTCTATAGTTTTGTCATTACAAGAAAGTTATATAAGTGGAATCATGTAGCATGTAATCTGTTGGGATTGGCTTTTTCCTCTCAGTATAATGCTCTTGAGATTCAGTCCCAGTTTCTGTGTCTATCAACTTTGCTCTTTTTATTGCTGACTAGTATTCAGATGTAACACAGTTAATCTATTCATCTGTGAAAGTACATTTGGGTTATTTCCAATTTGGGGCTATTACAAATAAAGCAGCTATAAATATTTGTATGCAGGTATTTGTGTGAACATAAATTTTCATTTCTCTACGGTAAATTCAGTCCACATTCTGGTTTTGTCAAATGACTCTATACTTTTATAGCACTTTCCCCTCACATTTTCTTTTTTGAACAATAATTTCTTTGTTCAGGAATTAATTGCCTCCTATCCTCAAGCCCTCTCTTGTAGAGCTATCTCTCTCTCCTTCTGTTTAAGTCTGAAGCTGTTGCATCAAACATTTGTTGCACTGCTATTATCCAAGAACTCCTTTTCCTCATGGTCTTGCATTGAATGCTTTTTTTGGAATTGTGTCTTTTTGGTTTATTTTCTTTTTACAGTGTACTTCCTAAGAAAGAATTCTTAAATGTTAAAAGTGTCATTTTAAATATAAGAAAATATCTTCATTCTATACTGCCACTTGACTGATCTTTTTGTTTAAATTCTATCTTGAAAATACTTTTTCCTCCAAATTTTGAATACATTACTCCATTGTCTTTTTTTGCGGTATGCGGGCCTCTCACTGTTGTGGCCTCTCCCATTGCGGAGCACAGGCTCCGGACGCGCAGGCTCAGCGGCCATGGCTCACGGGCCTAGCCACTCCGCGGCATGTGGGATCTTCCCGGACCGGGGCACGAACCCGTGTCCCCTGCATCGGTAGGCGGACTCTCAACTGCGCCATCAGGGAAGCCCTTGTATACTTTTATATTATTTTTAGGAAAAAAGAATCATCCCCTACAATTTTGTTTGTTCATTTTCTCTTTCAATAACTTCCATTGGTTGGATATTGAACATCTAAAATGGTCCTCTTATTTGCTTATCCTTTCTTTACTTATTTCCATCTGTTTGAATTGTTTAGTTTTCTTGAAAGTGCACTTGATTTCAAGAGAGCAATTTCTAATTTTAAATACACTATACAATTTTTCAAAAGCTCTTTCTTTTTTTCTTATTTTTAATAACATTTGTTCTTTTTTAATGGACACAATATATTATTGTCTTATCTCAGGGTATTAGTTGCAAGGTTCTTAAATTTTCTTTTGTTTCCTACATTGTCTTGGTCTCTTCTTGATTTTCTTCTTACTTTTGTGTCTTTTCTTATTCTGTTTGTATGTGGAGGTTTTGGTCACATCCCTGGTGAGCCAGGCCTCCTTGTTCATAATTAAGTGTGAGGAAACAAATATCAAGCCTTGAGCACCTGGATGATGCTTGTCAAAAGTGGGCATCCCGTAGTCAAAATCAGCTTTTCTTCACTGAAATATCCCCAAATAAACATATCTGTGCTTTTCATTTTTGTTTTAAATCTGGACCAGTTCAGTTTATCCAGTGAGTAACACCACTAGTCTCTTGCATCAGGGTTGTTCCTGCCTGCCAGGGTCCTGGTTCAAGTGCCACAGGGAGGAAAAAGGCGAGAGTCCCACTCTTTGATTACAACTCACTTAATCACTCCTTCCTCTTTTTAAAATCCCATTTCTCCTTCCTACCCTTTGTTAGGACTCTAGACTTTGGAGAGAAGGGTGGTAGTAGTGAGGGTAAGTAGTCCATGAGGGGTGGAAGGAAAAAAAAAATAGAAGTCCAACCATTTTTTATACAGGTTTTAATGCCTGTTTTCAGCCCTAACCCTTATTCATCCTTAGTATATTTGATACATGTGAATCCTGAGCCCTCTGTGGTTTAAACCAGCTTATTCTCAATGGTATTTCTGAATCTTTCTTAATTTGCTATCAGTTTCCTGACCTTCTTCTGGCCTCCAAAAAATTGTTGAAATTTCTTGTCCAATATGTTTTCTGTTGTTTTGTCCACTTTCTTTTTAAAATTTATTTACTGTCACGTTAAAGTTGTTTGAGGGGAGAAGATAAATGTCTGTAGTCAGTCTGCCATGTTTAACTTGATATATAGCTATGTCACTGACACTGTGATGCTTTACACTATGGTAATTATATTTAGCTCTTGGTTCCATTTCCAGGATAGTCAAAGGACTATGTTCCATTCATCTCTAATTGTTTGCATAATTCCATGTATTCCTCAAAACAATTAACCAGCAAGTAAGATAAAGTCAGGCTCCTAATTCTTACAGTTTGTTGTCTTTCTCTGTATTTCATATTTATATTTTCATTTTCCCCTTTTCTTTTTCTTTATTCTCCTCCCATAATATTATATAATATTTCAGTTAAAAATGTCTCATATCAAATTTGCAAACAGATAAATGGATAAATAATGGAAAATAAAGAAATGAAGACAACTAGATACATTTTTGGTACTGGTTAAAAGTGGTTTGAATTAAGACAAAGACTAATGTACTTTTAACTTCCATCTTGAGTCAGTCAATGAAAATTTTCTTTTCCTCTCCTCCTCTTCCTTCTTTTAACAATTGACATTCTTAATTCATATGAAGCACAATGGGGTTTACTATTGTGGTTAGAATGGAGAAGAGAGGTGAAAAACACATGGGCTTTACTCCTCTGCACTTATACTGAGATCTTGAGAAAGTTCCTCCATCCAAAGTAGTCTAATTCTCTTATATGGAAACTAGGAGCTAATTATACATTAATGAGAGTTTAGATATTCATCAAAATTTATAGACTGTTATTACTTATTCTAGTCATAAGTCTGAATGAGTAAGTACTGTTTGGTAGAAAGTTATTCTCTTATGTTCTAAAGATTTTGTTAATATGTTGTTTTTAGTAGTGCCAGTGACTATCTAAAACTCATCCCATGTTTAACAACCCCCCAAAATATTCCTTCAAATTGGAAATAAAAATTATTTTATACCACTCTTCTGCTTAAAAACCCTCCAGTGTCTTAGTTTACCTAGAATAAAATTCTAACCCTATATGAAAGCCCCAAGCCTATCTAAAAATACAAAGTCTATATGAAAACTCTTCTATCTCATGTGCCTCTATTTTGTTTGTGTGTGTGTATGTGTGTGTGTGTGTGTGTGTGTGTGTATATATATATATATATATATATATATATATATACTCCATCCATGCTGGCCTTCCCTCACTTCCTCAAATTCTCCAAGTTTGTTTCTGTTCCAGAGCCCTGGCACCAGCTGCTCCCTACATGTGGAACAGAGTTCTCCTTAATTTAATGTGACTCCCTCAGTCTAGTTAGTCAGATTGTAGCTTAAATGCCTCCTTCAGAGAGACTGTCCTGGACCACATATTTAAAGTAGCCTCGCTGTCTGCTGTCACTCTTCATTTCACCACCCAATTTTAATTCTTTGCAAAATGGTTATTACCTGATATTTTTGTGTTTGTTTCTTCTTTTTCCCCTTTATTTATATTTTATGGTTAATCTCTCTAGTTGTTAAAAAGCAAGGTTTTTGCCAATCTATTTTACTTTAAAATTCTCTAGTGTTTGCACAGTATTTGTTGTTTATTAGGCACCTAATAAATATAAACAGTAAATTAAAGAAGTACATAAAATTTCAAGTAATTTGTTAGTCAATCTAGGTGTCATTAGTGGAGAAAATTGCTAAAAGTAGAACCACTGAAATATTATTAGAATTAACAGTTATATCTTTAAGATGATAGGTGAGGGGGATCTAAGATTTTTAAAACATGGAATAAAATAATAAATCTTGTGCTACTTACAATATGCTGAACATACACCATTCTAACAACTTTCAAAGTATTAAGATCCTGGTTTCATGTGCAGGTGAAGCATAATAGCTTTTAGATGATTATAAATCATTTCACATCTTCACACATGATTTGGCACTTGCTTCTTAGATTCAAAATCATATAAAAATAATTCAACCATTGCATATTAAAAACTAAGACAGCTTGGAGATAAAGTTGGTTATATCTGTTTCATTGAGTTTAGAAAGATTTCCTAGAGCTATTCTCACAGTCCTGAAACATTACACACGATTTTCACTAGTCATTGTGAAGGACCAGGTAAAGACTTACCTTACTAATGCATCATTGGAAAAAAACAAGAAATTCTATTTTAGAGAAAAAATGCTGTTTTGGTTCAAAGATGATTTGAACAAGGATGATCTGGATGTTATTTAGAAACTGTAGGCACTCACGATTTGGAAAAACACTTCTAGAGAATAATAGTAATATTTTTGCAAGTAATCATAAGGAGTTTGTGAAAGAAATTTAAAAGTGTGTATTACATTAGATATTTAGAATTCTGCTTGGTTATTTAGTAGAGTTAGGCTGTGTTTTATAGAATATTACTATTTAAAAGATAAGATGGATGAGAATAAGGAGTCATTTAGCTTCTGTATCCCATCTCTTCTTCATTCAGTCATTCCAACACACATGCCCATATGAAGATTCTAGCTAAGTAATGAAAATAGAACTTTTAAAAATTGCTTGTTTTAAAACATTTCTACCAAGAAAGTAAGCTAACTGCTGGAACACAAAAGCTAGGCTAGTTATTGAAATTAGCAGCTCCCAAATGTCAGAATCTTAATTGTCAAGACTTATTGCTTGCCCACATCACATAGTCCACTGCAGTCTGGCATCTCTTCTCAAAGCGGTGATTCAGAGGCTCAGCCTCCCCCTCCACCTTGTGGTTCTTCTTCAACATATCAACTTCAAGTTTGCCTCAGAAGTAGAAAGAGAGTAGAGGGCTGTACGGAAATTTAAGAGACCAGGCAGCGACTTCCCTGGTGGCACAGTGGTTAAGAATCTGCCTGTTGATGCAGGGGATATGGGTTCAATCCCTGGTCCAGGAAGATCCCACATGCTGCGGAGCAACTAAGCCCACGTGCCACAACTACTGAGCCTGAGCTCTAGAGCTCGCGAGCCACAACTACTGAGCCCACGCACCATAACTACTGAAGCCCACGCACTCTAGGGCCCACTTGCAGCAACTACTGAGCCCACATGCTGCAACTACTGAAGCCCGCACGCCTAGAGCCCGTGCTCCGCAATAAGAGAAGCCACCACAATGCAAAGCCCATGCACCGCAACAAAGAGTAGCCCTGCTGGCTGCAGTTAGAGAAAGCCCATGTGTAGCAATGAAGACCCAACGCAGCCAAAAATAAATAAAAATTAAATAAAAAAAGAGACCAAGCAAAGAAAAGGTGCACATTCTATCATCCAGAGCTGAGTCACATAGCCCTGTTAACTTGAAGGAGGCAGGGAAATGTAGTAGTGCCCAGGAGAAGGAGGCAAAGTTTTGATGAGGAAATAGCAGTATTCTATCCTTACTCTTTAATCAAGTCAAAGTATTAATACCCACACAATGGCAGCCATAGAAGTAGGCTACTCAGATCTCCTTCAAGAGGACCTGATACATGGAGCATAGTTGATTTACAACCCTAGCTGTTACAGCTTTGAATCAACCACCACAGATAACACTTTTCCCAAGCTGCTATGAATCAATGGCTGAGTTTGGCCAGTACATAGGAACCAGACCATTCATGTTCAATGTGAGATTCTTTAAAGAATAACTTGTGCTTTGAGTCTACCCACTGGCTTAGCCAAGACTTTCTTAGAATGAAAGTACATTCAGAGGCTGGTTCTAAGCAATCCTTTCCTCCTTCTCTCCTTTCACAGTTGTCAAACCTACATAGTGGTCTGAAGCCTCTTCTTACCTACTCCTACTCTCACTTTTATCCTTCACAGAGCCACCACAATAAATCTCTCAAATATCTAATCCTGTCTTGATGCTTACTTATGAGAAGGCCTGAATTGATGCAAACAGTACTAAGATTGATTCAGGAAATCAGGCAGCAAGGTGAGTTTTGAGAATGGCTCACTCCTTAACTGGCTGACAAAGAGGACTTTGTTCTAAGTGTAATGTGCAGGATGGATAATCTCTGGCACAAAATGGCAGCCTAATTGCTGAAGGTTCCAGCAGTGATACCCTGGAAAAATGTCCTGGTGTGGAGGAATGACCTTGTTGGTGCTATGATTCTGGTATTTAAAAGATTCATGGAGAGCAACTCCTTCAAGGACAGTGGCGTTATCTGGTTACTACTAGGCTGTGTTTGACAACTTGCAAAGAGAAAGCAGGAAACTGAGGGTGGTTAACAGAAAATTAAATATTTTGATAGCTAACAAAAAAACCCTTTCTCCTCCAGAGGAAGAGCAGACATGGGTGATGTATTAGTTCAGGCTGCCATAACAGAATGCCAAAGACTGGGTGGCTTAAACAATAGAAATGTAATTTTCTCAGAGTTATGAAGATTAGAAGTCCAAAATCAAGGCATCAGCAGGGCTGGTATCTGGTGAGGGCTCTCTTCCTGGCTTGCAGATGACCACCTTCCTGCTGTGTTCTCATATGGCCTTTCCTTGATGCATGTAAATGGAGTGAGAGAGCAAGCTCTGGTGTTTCTTCTTCTCATAAGGACACCAGTCCTGTTGGAGTAGGATCTCACCTTTATGATTTCATTCAACATTAATTATCTCCTTAAAGGCCTTATCTTTGCATAGAGTCACATAGGGGGTTAGGGCTTTAACATGTGAAATTTAGGAGGACACAGTTCAGTCCATGATGGTGAAAAGCAGAAAAGCAGACATGAGACTTCTGAGTCACAACACTCCAGAGATGATCAGTCAATGTAGGTCTGTTATGCCAAGGTTGGGGCCTTGTTTGAGAAAACTTGGTAAGGATTCTGGTCACCAGTTTCAGTGTGTGGCAGTTTTCTTCCCTATACACCCCATCAATTCTCTGACATCAGCTGGATGTCCCTACAGTTCAACTCAATTCTGACACTCTCTACCTGGAGACAGCATCAGACTCGCAGGTTAAGGACTCAGTCCCACAAGACTGCCTCCCTACTAACTCCTAGCAAGCCCAGGTTATCCTGTGCTTTTGACCAACCAGCTACAGATTGGAGGTTCCAATGACCCCCTCACTCCAACCTTGGGTTCGATTAATTTGCTAGAGTAGCTCACAGAACTTAGAGAAACACTTTGCTTACTAGATCAATCACTGGTTAATTGTAAAAGGATATAACTCAAGAACATCCAGATGAAAGAGATACATAGCACAAGGCATGGGGAAAGGTCGTGGAGTTTCCACGCCTTCTCCACGTGTACTATTCCTTTCAAATCCTCACGTGTTCACTAACCTAGAAGCTCTTTGAGCTCCATCCTTTAGGGGTTTTATGGAGGTCTCATTACATAGGCATGATGGATTAACTCATTGGCCATTGGTGATTGAACTCTCAGTCTCCAGCCCCTCTCCCTTCCCCAGAGGCCAGGGGGTGGGACTGAAAATTCCAACCCTCTATTCATATGGTTAGTTCTCCTGGCAACCAGCCCCCAACTTGAGGTGTTTTCCAAAAAGTCACTTCATTAACAAAATGCACCCTAATTGCTCTCACCATTTAGGAAATTCCAAAGGTTTTAGGAGCCCTGTACAAGAAATGACATGAAAACCAAATATATATTTCTTGTAAATAAAAATATCACACTTAGGAAGCTGGTACATAGGTGGGAGATAATTGGATGGATGCTCCTGATGATCTCGGTAATGTAGACCTCTCTGAACTCCCAGAGCTCCCAGGGGTGGCTTACATCTCCCTGGAGAACTCTGTAGAAAGACATTACAAAGGCCTCTCCCCAGCAGTGCAATATGTATCCCCTTAAGGAAATGTCCCATCTCCTCCCCTAGCTGCCAGTCTGATAATAAGGGTTAAATCTCAGTATATCCCAGCTGGGCCTCATAAAGGAGGATAGAGAGTACACACCAAGAAAGAGGCAAGAATTAGCTTGCATGTTTGATAGAGTCACAGAGCTCTGTAAGACATGTTAAGAATCCCTGGGATTAGGCTTTAAAATTGTTTAAGGGGTCCGGAATAAAGACAGGTTAAGCAAAAATGTATTTGCTTCACAATACTTTCTAAGGATGTGGGATTTAATATCTTGCAAAGAATGGGGCAAACTCTTTGCTGGGTATGCTGTTAGGTGTGTGGAAAAATCAAAGATCAATGCTGGGTAAAGTGGAAATTCCTAAATAGAATTCAGGTATTGGTATATGGCATGAGGTATATGGTAGAGGAAGGAACAGAGTCTCAGGGAAGTGGACATACTGGAATGGACATATTGTATAAGGCCAGAAAATCCACTAGATGATTAAGTCTCATCTCCAAGGCCATGAAGAATGTACTGGTGAGAGGGGAACCAGCATCACTGAGAAGTTCAGGGGTTGGTCTTTTCTGAAGGCCAGGGCTGTTAGGAGGAAAGGGGCTCACAGACCTGGGCTCTTTACTATCTAGGTGGCTTATGAGGCACCAAAGTAACAGAAACCAGGGGGCACTGCTTACAGTCAGGAACCAAGAGGTCCTAATTACTGTAACAACCAGAAAGATCAGAGAGGACAGTCAAAAAGATTTGTAGAGATGGTTAATAGAGGATGGTGTCTATATAAGTAAAATAGATGGGCAGCCAAGAAGTGTGCTGCTTAATATCTACAACCAGAAGATGATAAGAATGGAAGGACAGGAGATTGAGAGCAGTCACTTCAATAAACAGTCATAATTCCTTGTTCAGTTTCTGGTGATTTTCACATACAGACTTTATTAACAGAAAAGGTGTTCAGCTCCCTAGGAGGAGAGACCTACAACACACAGCAAGTGTATACTATATTATATACTATCCCCCAAAGGGCCCAAGGTCACTTACTTCAGCGCCTTTACACTGGGGAAAGAGGAATGCCAGGACATTTTGAGAACTATTGCACACAGAATTTGAACTGATATCCACACTTAGAAACTCAAAATTTATTATGGTCCCCATGTGAAAGTAGCAAGTAAAAGAGGCCAAGTAATAAAGGCAGTCCTAATTAAAGTCAAGCTTACAATAGCTAATGGGTCCACGGATAGAACCACGTGACTATTATTTTCCTAGTCTCAGATATATAATAGGGATTGGCATTCTTGGCAGTTGGATAACACTCACACTGAATTCTTGACCTGTGGAATAAGAGTTATCATATCATAGTGAAGATAGCTAAAGCCAAGTAGGAACTCTGAAACTATTCTGTCTTACCCCTGACCAAGACACCAAATTTAAAAAAAGTATCACACCCTGGGGCAATGGTGAAGATTAGTGCTTCAATTATGGACCTAAAGAACATAGGGATGGTGCTGTCTATTATATCACCATTTAATTTTCCAGGATTCATCATTTTCTTCAGGGGCCTGACAGTCAAAGTAAATGGTAAATATTACTTAGTTCATCTTATTGTAGACTATCACAAGCTCAACCAAGTAGTTTTCATAGAAATGGAATCAACAATATCTAGATTTTGTGTCTGGCTTCTTTCACTTAACACAATGTTTTCAAGGTTCATCTATGTTGTATAATGTGTAAGTACTTCATTTCTTTCTATTGTCAAGTAATGTTCCATTGTATAGATATACCACATCTTTTATCCACTGTTTTTATCTATTTATCAGATAATGGACATTTGGGTTGTTTCCACTTTTTAGCTATTATGAATAATACTGTTATGAAAAAATATATGTTCTAATGTGAACATATGTTTTTAGTTCTCTTAGGTATATATCTAGAAGTGGAATTGCTGGGTCATATGATACCTCTACATTTAACCTTTTGAGGAATGCCAAACTGTTTCCCAAAGCAGCTGAACCATTTTACATTCCCACAAGCAATATATGGGGGCTCTAATTTCTCCACATCCTTGCCAACACTTGCTATCATCTGTCTATTTTACTATAGCCATCTTCCTGTGTGTGAAATGATATGTCATTGTGGCTTAGGTTTACATTTCTCTTATAACTAAGGATGTTACGGATATTTTCATGTTTTTATTGGCCATTTGTATATCTTCTGAAAATGTCTATTTAAATCATTTGCTCATTTTAAAGTTGGATTATTTGTCTTTTATGTCTTTTTATTGTTGAATTGTAAAGGTTTGTTACCAAGCAAGAGCTCATTGCTCAACACCCATAGAAGCTAATATTATGACATTAGCTTTTGAGAAAAGAAAAGTACTTTATCTTGAGGTTGACCAGCAAGGAGACAGGAGGCAGGGCTCAAATCTGTTTTCCTGATCTGGAGTTCAGTAAAACTTTCATGAGTTAGGGGAGGATGTGTTGGAATGTGGAAGCACTGGCAGGGCAGGTTTCCACTGGCAGGCTTTGGAACTTGGCCATGTATGGTAAGGTGTGGTAAAGTGGGCTTCAGCATCAGATCTTCCTGGACAACAGACCCTGGCTTTTGAAAGTGTTCTTGTGTTCAGGTTCCAGTCATGTCCTAGTCCTTTGGTTCCATAGAAGGGAGAAACTTTAGTTCTAATTATTATTTGAGGTCAAAATTTTCTCCTCTACTCATGCTTTGGTTGCGTGACTTGCAGTTTCGTTCTGTTGTTTCTGAAAAACAACTCAGTATCTCATTATCAATAGAGTAGGACCAGATTGAGCTGGTCCTGGGGTTATAAGTTCGTTATATATTCTGTATCCTGAACCCTTATCAGATAAATGACTTGCAAATATTTTCTCACATTCTGTGGGTCATCTTCTCATTTTCTTTTTTTATTATAATACAAAAATATTTTCCTTTAATAAAGATTTTCACATCATGTTTAATGGGAAACAACTAAAATGTTATGTAAAGAGCCCAGGAGGTAAATTTTTACTATTTATCTTTCAGATCATATCATTTTTCTTCAAAATCTGTACATATGCTTGTGATGTTTTCAAAACTAGATCTTGATATAGATTTGACTCATCAGTAGATCCTAGAGGAGAAGCTCTATAGGATCCAGATTCAGATTCAGCAGCAGCTTCTTCTAATTTCCTAGTTATATTTTAAAAATAAGAAACACTTCATGAATTTGCATGTCATCCTTGTGCAGGGCCCATGCTAATCTTCTCTGTATCATTCCAATTTTAGTATATGTGCTGCCAAAGTGAGCACAACTTTTCATTTTCTTGATAGTGTCCTTGAAGCACAAAAGTCTTTTTTAATTTGGATGAAGGCCAATTTATTTATTTTTTCTTTGATTGCTTGTGCTTTTGGTGTTTTATCTATCATTGCCGAATCCAAGGTCACAAAAATTTACATCTGTGTTTTCTTCTAGTAGTTCTATAGCGTAAGCTTTACAGTAGGTCTCTGATCCATGCTGAATTAATTTTGTGTATGTTGTGAGGGAGGGCCCCACCTTAATTGTTTTGCATGTGGATATTCAGTTACCTGGCACCATTTGTTGAAAAGGACTAAATTTTTTTCTACTGAATCATCTTGGCACCCTTGTCAACTTGCTGTGATTATTACTGAGAAGAGTATACTTAGACTTAATCTTATTTCCCTCCCTGATTATTGTTGGTCATGTTATCAAGGTTTGTTGCCCTCACTAAATTTTTTGTTCTGTTAATAAAGGTGCTATAGTGTTTAATCTTAGCTCTATTTTTAAATAGCTTCAAACTGCCCACAAAAACTTTTACCTTAGCTTCTCCAATTCTAGAGTTCTCTATTTTGCATCATTTTGCTTAGCTGAATTTTTTCTCAAGTAGTGCCCCCTCCACCTCTAGGAGGGGCACACAACTTTAGTTCCCTCAGTATTATTTAGGTTAATGTCTGCCTGTTCCTTTTAATTTGAATGGCAACTTGACCTGGCATATATTATTGCAGGGGTCAGCAAACTTTCCATAAAGAGCCAGATAGTGAATGTTTACAGCTTTGTGGGCTTTATGATCTCAACTGCACCTCCTCAATTCTTCTGCTGTAGTGCAAAAGCCACCACAGACAATTTGTAAGCAAGTAGATATGATTGTGTTTCCATAAAATTTTACCTGTCAAAATAGATGGTGGCCAGATTTGGCCTATGGGTTGTGTTAAACTGACCCACCTATTATTGGATCACAGACTCCCTTATAACTTTGTGGACCTATTTGTTCAGTGAATATTTATTGAGCACCTACTCTATACTAAATCTTCTAAGTGCTCAGGACACATTGTTGGACAAGGCAAAAAAAGGCCTGTTCCCTAATTAACAATCAACCCTATATGCCAAAAGAAGGGGAGAGAGAGAGAGAGAGAGAGAGAGAGAGAGAGAGAGAGGGAGGGAGGGGGGGGGGGGGGGGGGGGGGGGGGGGGGGGGGGAGGGGGGGGAGGAAGGGAGGAAGGGAAGAATGGAAGAAGGGAAGAAGGAAGAGGTGAGGGAGAAATAATACAGAGAAATCAGACTGTAGGAGGACAGGCAACATTTACTAGAATGTACTCTGCAGAGGTGATAATGAGAGAAACTTTCAACTATGTGACGATCTGGGCAAAATATTCCAGTAATGAGACAAAGCAAGTTAAAGTCCCTGTGGTGTGATTTAGAAAAGAGAGAAATGCAGTGTTATTGAACAAATTGATTCAATGGGAGAGTGTTAAGACTTGAGGTGAGAGAGGGAAGTGTGAGAATTGTAAAACATTTGGATTTCATTCTAAATGCAACTGGAGGACACTGGAGAGTTTTAAGTGGGCCAATTACATTACCTGATTTATTTTTAAAACGATCACTCTGATTATATTTGGAGAGATTTAGCAGAAAAAAGTATCAGAAGGGAGTATTTTGAAGGTTATTGCCGTAATTCAGGAAGGAATTCAGGAAGGGCTCAGTAAGGGAAATGGCAAGAGGCTTTGCTGAAAAGTGTATTGATAAAAGATAAATTTGGAAGTAGAGCCAGCAGGCCTTACTGATGGACTGGATTAAATTGATAAAGAAGAGAGCAGAATGATGACTTTTTGGTTTTTGGCTTGAGAAATTTGATGGTGCCTCTTACTGAGATCTGGAAGACTGAGGGAATAATACTTTCTTAGAGTTAGGGAATATCCCTTACATGCCTATTTGATAGGGAAAATATATGACTACATAAAGAAGGCAGGGATATATATGTCTGGAATTTGGGATGAAGTCAGGGATGGAGATAAAAATCTGGAGGTCATTGTATAATAAAAGGTCACAGAAAAGAGAAGAGAGCTCAGGAATGAACTCTGGGCCAGCCCAACATTTATGGCAAAGTAAGGCAAGAAGATGGTAGTTGTGCGGCTAGCGATAGAGGAGGCAGAGTAGAAGGAGGACTGATTAGAAAAGAAAAAGACAACACTTCAGTGAGGCATGAGGAAGATGGGGGGAGTATACTGTCACAAAGTTAGAAAAGACAATTCCAAGGAGGACGTAAACAGACTAGTATAAAAAATATGGTAATGGTTTCTTATCAACTCTTTATCAATTTTTTCATAAATTTATTTATTTATATTTTTGGCTGCGTTGGGTCTTTGTTGCTGTGCGCGGGCTTCTCTTGCTGTGGAGCACAGGCTCTCAGTGCGTGGCTTCAGTACTTGTGGCTCATGGGCTCTAGAGCTCAGGCTCAGTAGTTGTGGTGCACGGGCTTAGTTGCTCTGCGGCATGTGGGATCTTCCCGGACCAGGGCTCGAACCCATGTCCCCTGCATTGGCAGGTGGATTCTTAACCACTGTGCCACCAGGGAAGCCCTCTTATCAACTCTTGAAATGAGTGAAATTAGCTACTGTGTCATGGCTACATATGGTACCTTCTGATTATGTATCTTTCCCCCAGTTAGTAGAGGAAAGAGGGCTAGTCTGGCCAGCGAGATTACATGGAACTAGGAGAGGGAACAGAAAGTTTCTCAGGTGAAATGTGGGATATTAAAACCTGTGGAGCCAGCAGAGCTGAAACTAGTGTCAGAGACTAGAGTCTGAGAAGTCAGAAGGGGGCATCTGGATGGTTATCAAAGAGAAGATGCCAGGATCAGATATCAAAGCTTGGTTATGGAGCCAGGAAGGCAGAAACTATGGATTGGAACAAGCATGAGCAAGCTGAGAATAGATGGGAGGTGTCCGGATCTTCTTCACAGATCGGGATTTTCTTTTTTCTTTTAAAAATGTAACAGCCCAGGTGTAGCAGTGCTGGGTCGGGAGCTCAGAGGAGATTCCAGTCCCATAAACTCAGGCTCTCCTCTCCAGCTGGAGTTGGCGGAGGCCTCTTGTGTACTGTTGAGTAGAAAGCCCTGGCATGCTCTGGTGAATCCTTGCTGAAAAGTGATAATTTGGAAAGTAGAAAACAATTCCCCATAGTCAAGGCTGGCTTCATGTGTGTGCAACCTATGCAGCTGCACAGAACCCTGTACTTAGAAGGGCCCCATGCTTGGTTTAATACTCTGCTGTCACCATCTTGAAATTAATATTTTTTTCACCAGCAGCTCCACATTTGTGGTTTGCACTGGGCCTTGCAAATTATGTAGATGGTCCTGCCCATAATCGCTTTTCTGGCTACATATTTCACATATTTTTCTGACTGTGGGGTCAGTTTGAGTCGGTGCTCTTTCTGCCACAAAGCTAGGTTAATGCACCCCATCTGGTTATAGGTTTGTATCTAAAGGTTAGCAGATAGGAGAATATAAAAGCCAAAGGATATGAACGATGCTTGTCAGAGTAGGAGCCATAAGTATAGCTCAGGTTTCTGGAAGGCACATGGAGGAAGGAAGGTTCCTTGGTGAACAGTGTAGTGGTGCCTAGAACAGATAGGAGACAAGGTACAGGATGAAGGTAGCATGTTGGTGAGAGGTCCACCACAACCCAGACAACAGCAAATCATGGAGGAAAGGCACATCTCTGCCTAAGTTGATTATGCTAATGTCTTAGGAGCAAGGAGTGACAGCAAGAAGTTTTATTAGCCCTTTAGTTTTCAAATCTGTCCTTGGTCAGCTTGGCAGGCAGCCATAGTATTTGGCAGATATTATATTGAGAAGGTGGAGAATGTAGGGCATTCATGTCTCTAATGACCAGAAACTCCTGCTTCCTGAGGCAGGTATCTATGACTGCAACCAAGATCCTGAAGATGCAGACCCAGTGTGGAGGTAGGATGGTTTCCACTCCGATTTTGGAACAATTCATTTCATCTATGATGTCCTGGTTTGGATCAGAGTAGACTAAAATCAGGGTAAAGCAGACAAGGATGCCAGTTAATAGAATGTTTTGTTTTGGGGGTTAAATATCTAATGAATCCCTTTCCTTTCTAAAGAATCCGTGAGTAACATGGGAAATCGAGCATCTAAGTTGCTCACTTAAGGAAAACTCAGGAGCCACTGGACATCCTTGAGTGTTTGGGGCTTTTAAATTCAGAACTACTAGTCTCTAATCTGGGGATGGCATCCTTCAGGGGCTTCAAGCAGTTCTGATGGCTATGCTAGAGAAGAAATGTAGCTTGTGGGTCCCTCAGGTGATGATGATGTCATGGATTCCTAGTAAGGAGACACTAAGGACCAGGGAAAATGTCGAAAACCTGTGACGAACAGGCATAGCACCTGAATCTAGCTTCATAAGGGCAGTTGTATGGGGCACAGGTCCTTCTGTGAAGGTAGGTGCTGTCAGCAGAGGCCTGAGTTTGTCATTGTTTATCATGGGAGGTAGTCTGTGGAGTCACCAGGGCCTTCTTACCCCTAAAGACTAGGGGATGTTGTGCTGTGGGATTCAGGACAAGGCCCTGCCAGATTCTGTTGAGCATTAAACCACAAGAATTTTCTTCAGTTTAGGTAGTGGTGATCATGCTGGGCACCCACTCTTGAAGTGCCTGCCCTGCCGCAGAACACGCACAGCAGCCCTGCCTATCAGTGGGCCTCTCTGTAGCATCAGCTAGAAGAAGGGGCAGACAGCTGGAGCAGTGCATGTATCTCCACACTGAGCTTGTAGGCTCTTTCACTCACTGAGCCTTGAGTCCTTTCCTACATTGGGCCTATCAGAGCCAAGCCACTGAAAATGCCCTCTGCCTACCAACCTCACTCCCTGACAGCTAGCTGCATCCTTCAAGGCTGTCACACACTTTCAGTTCTGGAAATTTTATGAGGTTCCCTTGGAGACTTTTCTTTTTTTGTAAGAGGGGGATCTGTCTATCATTCATCTTCCATGAACAACTGGATCTCTAAATGTCATACTAAAATATCTTTATTTCTCAATAAAACAGTTCAGCCCACAGTGGCTAGGCTGTTTTGCTCATAAATTAGTTCTGATTCTTTGATACTGTATAAAATGCTTTGGGGGGAGGTATATATATTTTGTGAAACAAAGTACTTTCATATTCCAAGTCACTCTCTCTAACAAGAGTTTCAAAAGCCTCATTTGAAATTTCATTTCATGGTCAATTCAGCATGTAATGAATAATTCATGGAAGGACTGGAGTGTATAACTTGGGCCGTGGGAGACATGGATATATTTTATTCTCCTTAATTGATACCTGTTTGTAGAGATGGGCGAATAATCCTAATTCTTTTCAGGGATAGAGCCACTATATGATCTGCTAAAATCCTTGGGTTGTTATAGATACAGTGAGGATTGTGTTCCCTGGGATTTGTCCACTGGGGGTTCAAAGATGGGTTGCTGCAAGAGCCTCTCCCACTTTTGTCCCTTGATGGAGGATCTGTGCCACAGTTGCTGCTCAGGCTCTCTTCCCAGCCCACCTCCACCTGGAGGAGGGACAGATCATCCTGAGGAGGAATCCAGGCCTTTAATCATGGAGAAGTGGTATCTCTGTGTATTTGGAGAACTGGGCTACAAGTTTATTGAAAAGCCTTCAATATGTGCAATCTATCACGAAATACTTATAAAAATATTGAGAGACCTTTATTTCTTTTAGAAGTGTATTCATTTCCTTTCATAGCTGTGATCAATTATAAATTATTTGGGGGCTTATAACAACACACCTTTTATCCTGTTACAGTTTAGGGGGTCAAAAATTCAAAATCAGTTTCACTGGACAAAGTCAAAGTGTCGGCAGAACTGGTTCATTTTAGAGGTTCTATGGGAGAATCCATTTACTTGACTTTTACAGCTTCTAGAGACTGCCTGTATTCCTTGATTTGTGGCCACTTTCTTCTATCTCTGAAACCAGCAACGTAGCTTCTTCAAATCCCTTTTTGTTCCTTGCTTCTGTCATCATATCACTATCTTCTCAACCTGACAACTCCTATGTCCCTTTTATAAGGACCCTTGTGATTACATTGGGCCCATTCAGGTAATCCAGAATAATCTTCCCATCTCAAGATCCTTAATTTGATAACATCTGCAAAGACCCTTTTGTAGGGACTTTGTAAAGTATTATTCACAGGTTCCAGGGATTAGAATGTGACAGATCTGGTGGAGAGCATTATTTAGTCTATCATAATAAAGCATAAATGTTGAAGCATGAAGTTGGTGGATTTGCCTGTCGTATGGATTTTACAAAAAAATAGAGGAAAGGTCCTTATTTTTAGCAGAAATATTCTGTAAAAACATTTCAGTATAAAACTATCCAGTTCTTCCATTGCCAAGCTAACAAACAGTTCACAGTTTAATCACAGACTGTTTTGCAAACATGATTTAAAACAGCCAATTACTTTGGATATATTTGGGATTTTGCTGTTCAGTGTTATAGCAATAAATTAATATTCACATAGTTTTCATGTGCCATTTCTTAAGAATTTTATTTTAGCCCAGCTCTCATTAGAATTTCCTAACAAATACTACAAAATGACTCTATCTTGAAATATTGTCAAATTACAATTAAGTCAGGTATACATAAAACTAGTGTAACCAGGAATAGGAGTTGAGTACCTCTCTCTCTTTCTCTTTCTGTCTCAGTCTCAGTCTCTCTCTCTCTCTCTCTCTCTGTCTGCCTCTGTCTCTCTGTCTCTCTCTCTGCTTCTTGGAGCCCTTGCTCTGAGGGAGGCCAGCTGACATGCTGTAAGAAACCTTATGTAGAGACGAGAAACTGATGTCTTCAGCCAAGAGTTAGCAAGGATCTGAAGTCTGCCAACAGCCATGTGACTGATTTGGAAGCAGGTCCTTCCCAGCTGACCTTTTAGATAACTGTGGACCTGGCAACACCTTGATTGCAGCCTTAGGAGAGACTCTAAAACAGACCCACCCAGCTAAGCTGCTCCCAGATTCTTGACCCACAGAAACTGTGAGATAATAAATGTTTGTTGTTTTCAATCACTAATTGTGGGGGTAATTTGCCACACACCAATAGATAACTAATGTATCAGCCTTGAACATCTTATACTCTCATTAAAAAAAAAAAAATTAGTAAACAACTCAAGGCTGTACAGTTGACCCTTGAACAATGCAGGGGTTAAGAGTGCCAACCCTCCACAGAGTCTAAAATCTACATATAACTTGTTGATGAAAATAATCAATAAGTAATCTATAATAGGAATAGAAAAGAGTTTTATTTGAGCCAAACTGAGGACTACACCCCGGGAGACACAGATTCAAGAAGCACTTGAGGGGCTTCCCTGGTGGTGCAGTGGTTGAGAATCTGCCTGCTAATGCAGGGGACACAGGTTCGAGCCCTGGTCTGGAAGGATCCCATATGCCGCCGAGCAACTACGCCCGTGAGCCACAACTACTGAGCCTGCGCATCTGGAGCCTGTGCTCCGCAACAAGAGAGGCCGCCATAGTGAGAGGCCCGCGCACCGCGATGAAGAGTGGCCCCTGCTTGCCACAACTAGAGAAAGCCCTCGCACAGAAACGAAGACGCAACACAGCAAAAATAAATTAATTAACTCCTACCCCCAATTAAAAAAAAAAAAAGCAGCACTTGAATTGTATTCTACTGAACTACAAAATGGGGAGGCTTTTTGCCTTATAAATGACAAACCCACAAAATTACATAAGGTGTTTGTCAAGAATTAGGATTGTAGCCAGCAAAAAGTAAGGGTGCTTATTAAGTTAGGATAGGTTGGGGTTTGAAATGACGGCATAGTAACAAGGGGAGACCTTGAAACCATAAGGTTACAGCTGGCAGCTGCTAGCAGATATTGTTTTGAGAACAGTGGGTGGTGTTCCTGAGTCTGATACAGTTCAGAAAATTCAAGATCTCAGTGATACAGGAACGTGTCTGAAACCACACTCACAATAGTCACCTGCCTCCATTTTGAACGCCTGAACCATGGTTACTCCATTTTGTTTTCTTAAATGTATCCTTTTCTTTAATGGTTAAAGCAGTTATACAATGCATGTTTGACAGTCCACATAACAGGCTGTTCTAGGTAGCATAAATTTTAAGTTAAATCATGTATAAGCCGGAATGACTTCCCCATACCTCAATATGTGAAAATTTCTCTCATCAAACTTAGGAGTCACAGCCCTTTATATCCACAGCCCTTCCATATCCATGGTTCCACATCAGCAGATTCAACCAACCACAGATCATCTAGTACTGTAGTATTTACTATTGAAAAAAATCCATGTGTAAGTGGACCCATGCAATTCATGCCTGTGTTGTTCAAGGGTCAACTGTACTTTCAACTAAGTATTGGATTTTGAGTATGGTCACTCTACCTGTACACTCAGTATCATTGGGGTATTGGTTCCAGGACCACCATAGATACCAAAAATCCGTGGATGCTCAAGTTCCTTATATAAGATAATGTAGTACAGTCAGCCCTCATTTTCAGGGTTCTGCGTCAGTGAATTCAGCCAAACTTGGATGGAGAACCCATGGACACAGAGGGTTGACTGTACTGTATGGAAGTCAGTAAAGGTGGAGTTGGGGGAAAGGGAGAGTTAAGCATAAGGAAAAACTCTGCTTATCCTAAAAGCTTAAGAAGACTGAGTTTGCCCATGACATTGATGAGGCAGATGTCTTGAGAATATATTTGCATGGAAACTTAACAGCCTGCTGGGAATGAACTCTTCCTTGCTCCATCAGGCAAGCTTTATTGTCAGAAAAGGAGTGGAACCAGCTTGGTGCTTCTCTTAGATGGGCTGCTTGGCCAGAAAAAATAGAAGTGTGGAGTGGAACGCCTTGAGAAAAACAAAGTGCTTCCACAAAAGATTTGCCAACATTTCTGGGAGATGAAATACTGACTAGGCAGAACTGCCTCATGCTTCCACGGTCTGCCATAGGGAAGAAGGGCCTCTCTGGCCAGTTGGAGCATCTAAGGTACCTTGGACTCTGGCAGCCATCCGTGTGAAATGGCACTGCCTTCCCTGCTGGTGCGGAGGGGCACTGAGGGGGTTTTACATACGTAAGCCACCTGGGCTACCATAGATGTCAGGACCACAGGAGGAAAGGAGGAACTGGCAGAGGCAACATGAGAGCTTGAGAACTGAGATGTCTGTTTATGAGCATCTAGGAGAAGGAAGGGTGGAAATTCCATCATGAGAGGAAGTCAAAGTGGAAAAGTAATATACTGCCATTATGACTTTTTCTTAATCCACAGGTTGGTGTGCCTATGAAACAGGAATTTTATTCTTCAGGCTTCTTTGGGTAATTAGTAATCTTAGTATAGCATCTGTATGTAGCATGGATTAAGTACTACCCAAAGATTAGCACTAACTTCCTTGTGGTTAGTGGCAGGACCATGTGAGAATACTGTACACTGTCAGAGATTATTTATATAGCTCCAAGCCTGGGCATTGGGTTAGAGACGTTGTTGCAGGTAGTAGGAAAGGCTGTTCAGTCTCTGGGAGAAAAGTGATGGTCTTCTCTCAGAGATCAGAGAGGTCTCTACCAGCCTTAGGGGAAGTGCCTTTTGGCTCTGGTTGGAACATTCCACTCAGGTATTGTAAAAGGGGGTAGGAATGGGAAGAAGAGGGAGAAGGGTGTTATTGGATGCCTGTAGGCCCATAGAAAATAACATCTATTCTCTCAGGCAGAGAATGCTTATAGTTGGGGATGGGGGATGCTGGCGATGTATAAATAGGTGCTTAAAACCACGGGAAGTTACACGACCATAAGAATTAAATTTCTTGAGATATATCAGCATGCAGGAAAGTTCTGCTTGTGTGTTGTGAGGATGAAAACCTATAAAACAGTAATAGACACAGGAGGTGAGACAGGGACTCACTGTAAACAAATGGTTGCCATAGTGAAGTATTTAATGGTGGCTTAGATTGCAGGGGAAAAAAGAGTACGGCAACTTAGCTTCCCATAATTAATACACACTAGCAGCAGAGGAGGCCAGTTTTAGCACTAAGATGGACAAAATCCCGGGGGTGCAGGGTGCGGGGAGCAGAAATCACTGGAACAGCTACCAAGTTACCCAGCACTTCAAGGCACTATGCTAGAAGTAACTTAGAGGACCATTCAAACTGGCAGCTGATCTTCAAGCCCTTCCCAGTGTTGTGTGTAATAAATGTTGGAACTGTGAATGGAACGATTAACCATTTTGTAACTGTTGCATTCATACCATTTTTCCTTGTGACATGTGAACAACAGGAAAAGCCAAATCTTAGAAGTCCAGTTCTACCTGGAGAGCCATGTTAAGTTTAGCTTTTCTGGCCCTTTTAAAATAAGACTTAGTTAGTGATGTTTTTTTTTTGTTTTTTTTTGTTTTTTGTGGTAGGTGGGCCTCTCACTGCTGCGGCCTCTCCTTCCGCGGAGCACAGGCTCCAGACGCGCAGGCTCAGCGGCCACGGCATGTGGGATCCTCCCAGACCAGGGCTCGAACCCGCGCCCCCTGCATCGGCAGGCGGACTCCCAACCACTGCGCCACCAGGGAAGCCCAGTTAGTGATGTTTTGATTTCTTGGTTCTTAATCTTTTTGTGTAGCAGGATGATGCTACTCAAAGTTTGGACACAAGCTCCCTGCATCTCAATCATGTTAGGAGAATGTTGGAAATATATATATTCATTCTTTTTTTTATGATTTTTTAAAATTTTATTTAGTTTTGGCTGTGTTGGGTCTTTGTTTCTGCGTGCGGGCTTTCTTTACTTGTGGCGATCGGGGGCTACTCTTCGTTGCGGTGCACGGGCTTCTCATTGCGGTGGCTTTTCTTGTTGCGGAGCGTGGGCTCTAGGCACACGAGCTTCAGTAGTTGTGGCGCACGGGCTTTGTTGCTCCGTGGCATGTGGGAACTTCCCAGACCAGGGCTTGAACCCTGCATTGGCAGGCGGATTCTTAACCACTGCGCCACCAGGGAAGCCCTATATATTTATTCTTGAGACCGATCTCTTTGTATTCCAATTCAGTAAGTTCAGGGTGGGGCTCAGGAATCTAAATTTTAACTGATATACTTCCCTTCTCAAAGTGATACTGGGACTATGCTTTGAGAAACGTAATTGAGGGTCTTTTTGACTGATGATTTCTGAGGCAAGGTAGTGGGATGAAGACAACCATCAGAAAAGGAAAATTCAGAGCAGAAGATGTCACCAGGAAATAATCTGCCTTTGAAATTGATTTATAGGCAGAAATCTGTGGTTAATGTTCCATAACCCACAGTAAAGACAAGGGGATAAGCGGGAATTCACCCCTCCAACTATTTGCACCCTGAACATCTATAGGTGAAATTTGACCTTGTGAACGAAAAGGAGGTAGCTGATTATGTGGCCTGGAAAATCAGCTCAAGACTAGACATTGGTTCACTATGAGTTCCAAGCTCTGTGAAGGGGAGTTTTCCAGAATGCCAAGAAGCTTTGATAAAGGTCAGCATGAATAATGATTATGATGAAAATGATAATGGCTAATGTTCTTAAGCACTTATTTCTCAAGCACAGACCCAAACAGTCTTATGTAATTCTTATAATAATCACATGATATCGGATGAGGAAAATTAGATTTAGTAACTCGACCAAGTTTATTTAACTACTACATGAACTAATTGGGCTTTTAATCTCAGTCTGTCTGACTTCAAAGTTTGTGGGCTACATCATTAGTTTTTCTGCCTCCCTAAATGGTACTGTGAGGGAATGAAGAAGGCTCTTCTAAAAGGAATTAACTTTTCACAGGACAGGTTGACAAAACAGACTGAATCAAGATTGATTACACTACTTCTGTCATCAGAACTTCAGGAAAGTTTTTACACAGATAGCTCTCAGCCATTTACTATGTGGGACTCAGCATCTCTCAGAATCATGCCTAGGAAAGGCTCAGTTTTTTTCTAATAAAAAGATTGTCCATTCCTAGGGATAGAGACCTTTTAAGGATATTACTTGAAGAAGTCCCAGCTGAACCTAAACTGAGGGCACTTTAGGACTCCTGTTGCAGAGGTCTCTCAAAGGCAGATTTCTATGAGAAGGAAAGCCTCCTGGGAAATAACTACTACAAGAGAAAAGGCAATCTGGCACATATTTGTGCCCAATAATATCATCAGTACTGGAGAGGAAGAGTCATTATTAATATAGAATGGTGTCTGTCACTCAGCTTATCCTTCAGCCCCAAAAGACACAGGTTGAGTGCTAGGAGAAACCAGGTAAGATTTGAAAGAAATTTTTCATCGAAGTCTGAAATCACTGGGACTTTGTTACCCATGTAACATAGTGTGACACACAGGCTCACTGGGGCTTCTTCCCTACCTATACAGACAACATATAGCATGGCATTGCTACCACCTTGAAGACATTCAGGACACAGGTGGCCTCCATGGTGTCAGCAGCATTGAGCACCATATCATGTTGGCACAGCAGAGAGGTTTTAGCCCAGCAGGACATCTGCATAGTGCATATTCAGTTATCATTACTAGAATTTATCCTGGACCTGGAAGAAAAGGGCCTTCATGGGATGTTATAAGCCTGAACCTGGGTAGCAGACTTCACATTGAGAGCAATGAATGGAACAAAAGACAAAAAAAGGCAATGATTTCATGGTACCTAAAAGAACTCTGTGCTTGGATCCACGTGAGATACTTTCAGAAATAATTAGGAGAGATTTTAGGGGACTCTAGGGATTCCAAATAGTGGACAGAGGCAGCCCTAAGAGGCTGATTATAATTATTGCTGTGCTATTCAGCCTCCCAGATGCCTCCTAATACTCCTTGGCTCCTGACATTCATGTCCTTGTGTTGAACCAAATATACAGTAAATCAGTGCTGACCCATGCCACCAGTAGAATAGTGTGGAAGTGATGGTGTATAACTTTTAAGCTAGGTTATGAAAGGTACTGCCTTTGATATCTTGGATTGTTCACTCTGGGAGAAGTCAACCTCATGTTTTAAGAACACTCAAGTAGCCCTGTGGAGAGTGGATGGTGAGGGTAACTGAGGCCTCCCATCAAAAGCCAGCATTTGGGGCTTCCCTGGTGGCGCAGTGGTTGAGAGTCTGCCTGCCGATGCAGGGGACACGGGTTCGTGCCCCAGTCTGGGAAGATCCCACATGCCGCGGAGCGGCTGGGCCCGTGAGCCATGGCTGCTGAGCCTGCGCGTCCGGAGCCTGTGCTCCGCAACAGGAGAGGCCACAACAGTGAGAGGCCCGCATACTGCAAAAAAAAAAAAAAAAAAGCCAGCATTTGCCAGCCACGTTTGTAGATTTTTCAGTCTCAGGCAAACCTTCAGATGACTACAGCCTGTCCAAGGTCAGACTGCAACCTCATGAGAGACTGAACTCACACAACCCTCTTCCAAACTCTTAACCCACAGAAACAGAGACAAATAGTAATGATTACTATAGTTTAAGTCACTAAATTATAGAGTAGTATACCATGCAAAAAAGAGCGCTAATGCAAATATGATCTCCGTTTTTACTCCTAGGCTAGAAAGTCATGAAGGGAGAGTTAGGTAAGACTTGAATTGCTCCATAAGTAAATGTTAGCATTTGATAGGCGCTGAGGCATGGGAAACCTTTATCAAAAAAGGGATGAACATTAACAAAGGCAGAGAGACAGACTCATCTGTGTTCAACGGGACAGATTTGTCCACAGTGTTGAGTATACAGCAGAGAAATGAGGAATTAGGTAGGATAGATTGGCTAGGTCCAGGTTAGGGAGGTCTTTACAGGCAATTTTAGGATCTTACATATAAACCTTAGGGCACTGGAAATATGAGGAAGAAGAGTAATGGAATAAATAATTGGCCTTCCAGAATATTATTTTATGGGTGATTGGAAGTTGAATGAAATAAAGGCAAGAAGACATTGGAATGAATAAATTGTTTGAATAACAATAATTGTATATAGTAAATCTGAATGAACTAATAAACAGAGATATTTAGAGAAACTGGACTTATCTTTTCAAATATGATGTATTTTATAAGAAGACTATGCAATATTAAAAATTACTTGCAACTGTTTGATTAGAAGAACTTCATTCATTAGCAAAATGTTTATTATTTATTATAGAAGCTAGGCACATATAAATTGATTTTTAATTCAACATATATTACCACAATAAAAGTTTTTCTATACAGTGTTAGTAAAATGGGGGCAATTTTTAAATTAAATAGTTTAAATTATTTGTCTCATGAATTTATAAGTAAAATTTTTAAGAAATAAAGAAAAGTATTCCTCATTTATAATTTCTATCTTTCAGTGATTTTGTTGTTTGTTAGTTTCTGCTTTGAAACTGCAAGTAGATATTGTCTATGGAGAAATTTCACTCTTCTCCATAAGAATAGGTGCTATCTTCCTGAAAAAGAATTCAGAGTATGGTTGTAAAGATGACCCAAAATCTTGGTAAAAGAATGGAGGCACAGGTCAAAAAGATGTAAGAAATGTTTAACATGGAGCTAGAAGATTTAAAGAACAAACAAACAGAGATGAACAATATAATAACTGAAATAAAAATACACTAGAAGGAATCAAGAGTAGAATAACTGAGGCAGAAGAACGAATAAGTGAGCTGGAAGACAGAGTGGTGGAAATCACTGCTACAGAACAGAATAAAGAAAAAAGAATGAAAAGAAATGAGGATGGTCTCAGAGACTTCTGGGACAACGTTAAATGCACCAACATTCACATTATTGAGGTCCCAGAAGGAGAAGAGAAAGGGAAAGGGTCTGAGAAAACACTTGAAGATATTACAGACAAAAACTTCCCTAACATGAGACAGGAAACACTCACTCAAGTCCAGGAAGCACAGAGAGTCCCATACAGGATGAACCCAAGGAGGAACATGCCAAGACACACATTAACCAAACTGACAAAAATTAAAGGCAAAGAAAAAATATTAAAAGCAATAAGGGAAAAGCAACAAACAATATAAAAGGGAATCCCCATAAGGTTATCAGCTGATTTTTCAGCGGAAACCCTGTAGGCCAGAAGGTAGTCGTATGATATATTTAAAGTGATGAAAGGGAAGAACCTACAACCAAGGATACTCTACCCAGCAAGGCTCTCATTCATATTCGATGGAGAAATCAGAAGCTTTACAGACAAGCAAAGGCTAAGAGAATTCAGCACCACTAACCCAACTTCACAACAAATGCTAAAGGAACTTCTCTAGGTGGGTAAGAGGCCAGAAACTTAAGACAATCTTGTACATATATAGATTGCTATATCAAAACCTCATGGCAACAGCAAACCCCAAAACTACAATAGATACACACACAAAAAAGAAAAAGCAACCCAAACACAACTCTAAAGATGGTCATCAAACCACAGGAGAAGAAAACAAAAGATGAAGGGAAGAAAAAAAACCTACAAAAGCAAACCCCAAATAATTTTTTTTAAATGGCACTAGGAAAACACATATTGATAATTACTTTAAATGTAAATGGATGAAATGATCCAACCAAAAAAAACACAGACTGGCTGAATGGATACAAAAACAAGACCCATATATATGCTGTCTACAGGAGACCCACTTCAGACCTAAGGACACATGCAGAC
This sequence comes from Monodon monoceros, assembly GCF_005190385.1. Taxonomy (NCBI): domain Eukaryota; kingdom Metazoa; phylum Chordata; class Mammalia; order Artiodactyla; family Monodontidae; genus Monodon; species Monodon monoceros. Next base: position 79,806,190 of record NW_021703768.1, on the reverse strand, counting down.
TGAAAGTGAGGATGAAAAGGATAGTCCATGCAAATGGAAATAAAAAGAGAGCCAGAGGAGCAATACTCATATCAGAAAAAAGACTGTTACAAGAGACAAGGAAGGACACTACATAATGATCAAGGGATCAATACAAGAAGATATAACAATTGTAAATATATATGCACCCAACATAGAAGCCCCTCAATATATAAGGCAAATGCTAACAGCCATAAAAGAGGAAATCGACAGTAACACAATAATAGTGGGGGACTTTAACACCCTGCTTACACCAATGGACAGATCATCCAGACAGAAAATTAATAAGGAAACACAAGCCTTAAATGACACATTAGACCAGATAGACTTAATTGATACTTATAGGACATTCCATCAGAAAGCAGCAGAATACACTTTCTTCTCAAGTGCACACAGAACATTCTCCAGGATAGATCACACCTTGGGCCACAAATCAAGCCTCAGTAAATTTAAGAAAACTGAACTCATATCAAGCATCTTTTCTAACCACAAAGATATGAGATTAGAAATCAATTACAGGAAAAAAATAACTGTAAAAAACACACATGGAGGATAAACAATATGCTACTAAACAACGAATGGATCACTGAAGAAAGCAAAGAGGAAATAAAAGAATTCCTAGAAACAAATGACAATGAAAACACGATGATGCAAAACCTATGGGACACAGCAAAAGCAGTTCTAAAAGGGAAGTTTATAGCAATCCAATCTTACCTCAGGAAACAAGAAAAATCGCAAATAAACAACCTAACCTTACACTTAAAGCAACTAGAGAAAGAAGAACAAACAAAACCCAAAGGTAGTAGAAGGAAAGAAATCATAAAGATCAGAGCAGAAAAAAATGAAACAGAGACAAAGAAACAATAGCAAAGATCAATGAAACTAAAAGCTGGTTCTTTGAGAAGGTAAACAAAATTGATAAATCTTTAGCCAGACTCATCAAGAAAAAAAGGGAGAGGACTCAAATCAATAAAATTAGAAATGAAAAAGAAGAAGTTACAATGGACACCTCAGAAATACAAAGCATCATAACAGATGACTACAAGCAACTATATGCCAATAAGATGGACAAACTAGAAAATTCTTAGAAAGGTAAATTCTTAGAAAGGTACAACCTTCCAAGACTAAACGAGGAAGAAACACAAAATATGAATAGACCAATCACAAGTACTGAAATTGAAACAGTGATTAAAAAACTCCCAACAAACAAAAGTCCAGGGCCAGATGGCTTCACAGGCGAATTCTATCAAACATTTAGAGAAGAGTTAACACCTATCCTTCTGAAACTCTTCCAAAAAATTGCAGAGGAAGGAACACTCCCAAGCTCATTCTATGAGGCCACCATCACCCTGCCACCAAAACCAGAAAAAGATATGGTAAAAGAAGAAAATTACAGGCCAATATCACTGATGAACATAGACACAAAATTCTCAACAAAATACTAGCAAACCGAATCCAACAACACATTAAAAGGTTCATACACCATGATCAACTGGGATTTATCCCAGGAATGCAAGAATTCTTCAACATACGTAAATTAATCAATGTGATACAGCACATTAACAAACGGAACAATAAAAACCATATGATCATCTTGATAGATGTAGAAAAAGCTTATGACAAAATTCAACACCGATTTATGATAAAAACTCTCCAGAAAGTGGGCATAGAGGGAATATACCTCAACATAATAAACTCTCCAGAAACTGGGCATTAAGGGAACATACCTCAAAATTCAACATCCATTTATGATAAAAATTCTCCAGAAAGTGGGCATAGAGGAACATAACTCAACATATATGAAAAATCCACAGCTAACAACTCAGTAGTAAAAAATTGAAAGCATTTCCTATAAGATCATAGGAAATGATCATTTCCTATAAGATCAGGAACATGACAAGGATGTCCACTCTTGCCAATTTTATTCAACATAGTTTTGTAAGTCCTAGCCACGGCAGTCAAAGAAGAAAAAGAAATAAAAGGAATCCAAATTGGAAAAGAAGAAGTAAAACTGTCACTGCAGATGACATGGTACTATACATAAAAAATCCTAAAGATGCTACCAGAAAACTACTAGAGCTCATCAATGAATTTAGTAAAGTTGCAGGATGCAAAATTAATACAGAGAAATCTCTTGCATTCCTATACACTAAGAACAAAAGATCAGAAAAAGAAATTAAGGAAACAATCCCATTTACAATTGCATCAAAAAGAATAAATTACCTAGGAATAAACCTACCTAAGGAGGCAAAAGACATGTGCTCAGAAAACTTTAAGATATTGATGAAAGAAAGAAAATATGACACAAACAGATGGAGAGATATGTTCTTGGATTACAAGAATCAATATTGTGAAAATGACTATACTACCCAATGTAATCTACAGATTCAATGCAAATAGCATTTTTCACAGAATTAGAACAAAAATTTTTACAATTTATATGGAAACACAAGAGACCCTGAATAGCCAAAGCAATCTTGAGAAAGAAAAATGGAGCTGGAGGAATCAGACTCCCTGACTTCAGACTATACTACAAAGCTACAGCAATCAAAACAGTATGGTGGGCTTCCCTGGTGGTACATTGGTTGAGAGTCTGCCTGCCAGTGCAGGGGACACGGGTTCGTGCCCCAGTCCGGGAAGATCCCACATGCTGTGGAGCGGCTGGGCCCGTGAGCCATGGCCGCTGAGCCTGCGCATCCGCAGCCTGTGCTCCACAACGGGAGAGGCCACGGCATTGGGAGGCCTGTGTACCGCAAAACAAACAAACAAAAAACAGTATGGTACTGGCACAAAAACAGATATACAGATCAATGGAACAGGATAGAAAGTCCAGAGATAAATCCATGCACCCATGGTCACCTGATCTTTGACAAAGGAGGCAAGAATATACAATGGAGAAAAAGTCTCTTCAATAAGTGGTGCTGGGAAAACTGGAAAGCTACATGTAAAAGAATTAAGTTAGAACATTCTCTAATAGTATATACAAAAATAAACTCAAAATGGATTATAGACTTAAATGTAAGACCAGATACTATAAAACTCTTAGAGAAAAACATAGGCAGAACACTCTCTGACATAAATCACAGCAAGATATTTTTTGATCTACCTCCTAAAGTAATGAAAATAAAAACAAAAATAAACAAGTGGGACCTAATTAAACTTAAAAGCTTTTGCACAGAAAAGGAAGCCATAAACAAAACAAAAAGGCAACCTACAGAATGGAAGAAAATATTTGCAAACGAAGGGGCTGACAAGAGATTAATCTTCAAAATATACAAACAGCTCATGCAGCTTAATATCAAAAAGAACAAACAAACCAATCAAAAAATGGGTGGAAGCTCTAAATAAACATTTTTCCAAGGAAGGCATACAGATGGACAAAAAGCACATGAAAAGATGTTCAATATCACTAATTATTAGAGAAATTCAAATCAAAACTACAATGAGGTATCACCTCACACCGGTCAGAATGGCTATCATCAAAAAATCTACAAACAATAAATACTGGACAAGGTGTGGAGAAAAGGGAACCCTCCTACACTGTTGGTCAGAATGTAAATTGATGCAGCCACTATGATGAATGGTAGTTTTTTTTCCTTAAAAAACTAAAAATAGAGGTACCAAATGATCCAACAATCCCACTCCTAAGCATATATCTGGAGAAACCATAATTCAAAAAGGCACATGTACCCCTGTGTTGACTGCAGCACTATTTACAACAGCCAGGACATGGAAGCAACTTAAATGTCCATTGACAGAGGAATGGATAAAGCAGATATGGTACATATAAACAATGGAATATTATTCAGCCATTAAAAAGAATGAAATAATGCCATTTGCAGCAGCATGGATGGATCTCAGTCATACTGAGTGAAGTTAGTCAGAGAAAGACAAATATCATATGATATTGCTTATATGTGGAGTCTAAAAAAGTGGTACAAATGAACCTATTTACAAAACAGAAATAGAGTCACAGATGTAGAAAACAAACTTATGGCTACCTAGGGGGAAGGGGGGAAGGACAAATAGGGAGACTGGGATTGATATATAATCACTACTATATACCAAATAGATAGCTAATAAGGACCTACTGCATAGCACAGGGAACTCTACTCGATACTCTGTAATGACCTATATGGGAAAAGAATCTAAAAAAGAGTGGATATATATATATGTATAACTGAGTCACTTTGTTGTACAGCAGAAACTAACACAACATTTTAAATCATCTATACTCCAATAAAAATTAATTTAAAAAAAAAAGACTCAGATATACAGAACAAACTAGTGGTTGCCAGAAGGAAGAGGGTTTGGGGGAGGGGCAAAATAAGTGAAGGTGATTAAGAGGTACCAAATACCAGCTATAAAATAAGTCACAGGGATGTAATGTACGACACAGGGAATACAGTCAATATTTTATAAGAATTCTGTGTGGTGTATAATGTATAAAAATATCAAATCATTATGTGGTACACTAATACAATATTGTAAGTCAACTGTACTTCAATTAAGAATAAAATAAAATACAAAATAAAATTGAAAAAATTAAGAGAAAATTAAAAAAAAATAAGGATAGGTACTGAATTAAAGTCTTGGCCAGATGATCCTATTTGCTGAGACTGGAGAAGGAGAGATTAATTATTACTTTTATCTTTGTTCAACTGCATCTGATAGTCTCCCTTGTTATCTCTATCTTCTACCTTACTGTTTATCTCAAGAACTCTCATCTCTGTGGGGGGAAAAACAATCTCAGTAATTTTGTCTGTAAGTAACAGTTGTCTGATTCTACAGCGCGAATCAAAGTTAATATACAACACACCCAAAACATAAAATATCTGTACCAAATTTTTTTACATGCAAAACATTTATCTCTATAGCCATAAACTTCATAGTTTCACTGAAGTATGAAGTAGCAATTTTTGGAAATGTAAGAAATTTCTGGAGAAAAGGATATATTTAAGGACCACTCAGGTCTAATTAATGTTGTCTTTATTCTAATGCTTATGGCATTTTAAAAAAGCCCTGATAGCCGTGACTCATTAATAGTTATGAAATCAATTCAGTATATGACAAGCATTTTTTAAAATATGAAATAGAATAGTATTTAATAGAAAATATCCCAAATGCATTATACATCATAAGGGTAAATACAATTTTAAAAAACTTTTGTTCCAGTTTTATATATGTTTGTGTGTGCATGAGTCACAATGCACAATTACCTCTTATCTTGGATCATAGTTAACATTTTGAAAGCTACTGATATTTGGGAATACAAATTTCAAAGTTTAAGAAGGTTTCCAAATATAATAATATTTTGCTCAGTAATTTGTTCTTCTTCCAAATTAGAAATAGTATGCAACGGAAAATGGAAATAGAGATGATATAAGTAGATACAAGAGATTGTTTCATACTAGAAGTTGTCCTATGATCTGTAGCTATATACAAAATGAAAATTTATAATTCCAGTGTTAGCTCCAAAGATGATCTAATTACTAACCTTGGGCTAGCTATATCAAAACTTTCTGTACAAGTCCTTCATCTAAAAAATATATTTAAAAAAACAGTAAATATCTTTTCAAAAGACTGTTGCATGATGGGACAAAAAATGACTAAAACATTTTTTAGTCATTTGGCTATAACATATTTAGCATTGCTAAGTAGCCTACTTCAGTCAAATTCCTGAGAAAGTTACCCTCATTCCTTAAGTGTGTTTCTGTACCAACAAATTATCCAGCTTTCCAGTTCAGTCCAAAGCAAACTATATTTTATATGACATATAGCCAATGAAAGTTATAATCCAGGACAACAGCTATGAAACGAAACTAATAATGATGGAGAAAGGAGCAAAAATGCATGTTAGAGTAATATCCTTATGATTTTGGTATATAAATTTACTTCATGACTTGTTATATTTGTATTAATTACTGCATCTATAACTTGGTATATCCATATATGGCTATGTAGAAATAATATGATTCGGTATCTGCACTCCATTTCATACCCTGACAGCCTCAGGTGCCGAGTCAGCAACCCCTAGACAGGATACAAATGGGTGATAATATTGTCAAATTTTCCGGTTATGGTAGCATAGAAAGTTAGAAAGAGCAAACTGGCGTAAATTTAGAACCATATGAGATGTCATGGTGACAAAGAAAAACACCTGGAATTTGAACAGTGACTTGCTAATCAACTCCATGGTAACTTGGGTTTTTCTTACACATTTACAACCTACATTTCAATTCAAATTAATTCAGTCCAATCCAGCAGATGTTCATTGATTCCCACTTAAATGGAATGCATTGTTACTTTGTTCTTATGATTTCTGCTCTCAAGATGTTTATAATCTAGACAAAGAGATAAGCAACCACATAATTTGGAAATCAAGGTGGAATATGTCAAGTGATTTAGAAGAGATTGTCAACAAAGTGCTTTAGAAATGCTTATTTAAACAGAAGAAGGTAGCTGCATGGGTTTCAATAGACAATAATAATGTATATCTTAGAGGAGTTATTGTAGGGTTTAAATAAAATAATCTACAGAGAGCAACTGAGACATAATAAGTCTCAATGAATATTAGCCATCCTCTAGTATGTAGATGACATTCTGATGGCCAGTCTTACTAAGGAGGTCTCTGACAAAAATACTGTAACCACTCTGAACCATCTAGCCGATAAAAGATATAAGGTGTCCAAGAAAAAGTTTCAAATATCACAAACTAGGGTGACCTACACAGGATTCATTCTCACAGAAGGTCAGAGAAGACTACACCAGAAACAGAAAGAAGCTATTTGCAGCCTCACCCATCCTAAATCTAGAAGACAGTTTAGGGGTTTCCTGGGGATGGCTGGGTGTTGCTGCATCTGGATCCTTAACTATGGTCTAACTAGCAAGGCCTCTATCTGAAAAGTTAAAAGGATGATCATCCTTTTGAATGGAATTCAGAATGCGAAGGGGCCTTTCAAGAATTGAAAAAGCAATTACTTTAGGCTCCTGCCCCGGCCCTTCCAGATTTAGCTAAACCCTTTGACTTTTACATTCATGAGAGAAGGGGAATCGCCCTTTGGGCATCAGCTCAAAAACTGGGACCCCTTACTTGGGTGGTGGCTTCTTTCTCTAAAAAATTAGATTAAACCGCTAAGGGAGCTTCCCTGGTGGCGCAGTGGTTGAGAGTCCGCCTACCGATGCAGGGGACGCGGGTTCGTGGCCCGGTCTGGGAAGATCCCACAAGCCGCGGAGTGGCTGGGCCCGTGAGCCATGGCCGCTGAGCCTGCGCGTCCGGAGCCTGTGCTCCGCAACGGGAGGGGCCACAACAGTGAGAGGCC